>NC_067398.1:450450343-450495343 GCF_016432865.1 Antechinus flavipes
AAAATAGAAATGGATTAAAGAAAACTTTCTTAAGGAATGCTTTATCTAACATTAACTAGTAAATTAAATAGGAAAACTTTGATAGCTAGATGTTCCCTCCCCCATCCATTAATTATACCACTAATATAGTAAATACAAGTTTAGAAGTATATGATTAAGGAGTACACCAAAATGAAATTGAACCTAAGTGTTCTCATTACCATAGTTATCTACATGGGGAAATAAGGTATTCACTTTTAAAATCATATATCTTAAAATTGGTACTCTCTTCAATCTACTGCAGGTAGAGCTTTTAAAATATGATGACCTTTCCTTCATTAGTATGAATTTACCTTCAAGGCAAACATTTTTCAATCAGCACTAATTTGCATATAATTTATCAAGAGAGATGGAGAGGAAAATAATTTTGTTTAAAGATTTTTCTTTGTCTTAAGTGTCATTAGCAGTTCTGACTAATCAAATTTTTACAATCTCATCAGGCGCTTTTAGAAAATCTCTATGAACTCATCTGGAGGATGCATTTATTCCTAAGTGTTCTATATTGCATTACAACTCAGTAACAAATCACCGTCTGCTACAGATGTTTATGTGAAATATAATTAACACTCTGCCAATTTAGTTTTTATAGGGACACAATCAATTTTTATTCATTTTAAAAGCAGAATGCTTTGTTTTATTGTGTGCAGCCTCTCTGCTGATTATAAGCTAAACAAATTACTTCTCTGTTTGTACTAAGTGGCAGTGGTAGAGAAGGATGATGGCATAGTATTAATGGAATACATTTATGTCAAGTACCAAATATTGGTGGATCTACACTTTGTTGTAGGTTTATTTTAAATTTGGTTATTCAGCTGTATCTACTGAAAGCAGATGTCTGTTTAAATCTTTACAAGATCTAGGAAAAGTGAATGTTTTTAAATGCTTTATTTATGTGTTTTCTGACTTTAGTACAAGCTATGTTTGGTAGCCTTTCAAACTGTTTCTTAGCTTAATATTTTAATTGAACTACAGCTATGGAAATACTAACTATGTTGATTAAAGTGTTATCACCACAATGAATTTCAGATTTAAGCCCACGAAAGGGGGAAGAGAGTGAATTAATAGCAACACAGGCCAAATAAACTGAAATATCTATGTATGATTGTCATTTTAATTATAATATCTTGATGAAACTTTTTTTTACTGGTGATGGAGAGACAGTTTAAACACTATAAGGTTGTTCTTGTTTAGAGATGACATGCTGATTTCATCAGTGAATCGATTAACATTTTTTGAGTGTCTACTATGTGTCAGGCCCTATGTTAGGTAATGGAGCTTCAAAGACAAAAATGAAAAGTTCTCTCTTTATTCAAGGAACTTATTCCTATCTTGGGAAACAACAGATACTTATATAAGTATAAAACAAATAACAGCTGATTGTGCTTTAATGTTTACAAAGTGCTTTATATGTAGTATCATATCTGATGATGATGATGATTTTTTTCTGAGGCAATTGGGGTTAAGTGACTTACCCAGGGTCATGCAGCTAGGAAGTGTTAAGTATCTGAGATTTGAACTCAAGTCCTTCTGACTTCAGGGCTGGTGCTCTATCCACTGTGCTACCTAGCTGCCCCACTATTTGATTATTATAACTCTGTAAAGGTATTGTTATTATCCTCATTTAGATAATAAAAGACATCCTGAGTCAGTGGATAAACATTTAAGTGCCTATTATATCCTGGCACTGTGCTAAACACTGGGGTTGCAAAAAGAAACAAAAGATAATCCCTTTCCCTCAAAGAGCCCAAAAACTAATGGGAGAGACATTCATATAAATAAGCTATATAGAGGATAAATAGGAAATAATTAAGAGAGGGAAGGCAATAAAATTAAGAGAGGTTGGGAAAGGATTCCTCTAGAAAATGGGATTTCAGATGGTATAGACAGTGGTTCTCAAAGTCTGGTCCAGAGCATTCTCAAATCTCTGAAATCCTTTCAGAGAGTCTACAAATTCATAATTGGTTTTTATTTTTAATATGATCAATATCTATAACTATAACCCACATAAACAAAAACTCTTTGGACAGATCCTCAATCATTTTTAATAGAATAAAGATATTGAGAACAGAAGTTTGAGGACCATTGGGGGTCACAGTCACTGAGGAAATTCTGGGTGAGGTATAAGACCCTTCAGCCCAAAGAGAACCTGCTAACATTATCTGGTTCAGCTCCTTCCCTAAGGGCTCTCGACCTTCCTGAGAAGTCAGGGGGGCAGTGACAACTGTGTGGAGATTGAAGCAGAGTGACAGCAGGTGGAAGAGTGATACCAGGTGGCAAATTACATACAATAGCAAGTTGTTTATGTGCTCTTATGTTCACAGTGTTGTTTTTGTTACATTATATAAAGGGGAAAGTCCTTGAAATAAATGGACTCCATTTTTCCACCATCCTCAGGAGTCTCACCTCATTATTTTTCCACTAGGAACTCCACCCTAGCATGGGAGTTCTAGAAAGCAATGTTATGTTTTGTTACCCCAACTTGGGATTTTGTCACCCCAACTTGGGGGCTCTAGAAAGCAGAATTCAATATTTTAATCACCCTGGTGTGGGAGCTCTAGAAAGCAACAGTACGTTTTGTCATCCCAACTTGGGGATTTTAGAAAGCAGGACACAAGAGATGATACTTAAAAGAAAGAAAACCAAAGATGAAAAGGGAGGGTTTTCCTGTCATGAAACACAACCAGGAAAACTTCAGGAAAATATGTGATCATAAAAGGAACGGGGCTGTTTGAATAAGTGATAAAGAATGAATGAATATAGACAGGGGGCTGTAAAAATTATGTCATGAATGCTGAAGCTTGGAATGATAAAGGATGGTGAAAGAAGCTACATACCAAAAAAAAAAAAAAAAGATTGTAATTAGGGGGGCTGATAGAAGTAATTGCCAGACTTTTGAATTATTAATTGCCATCATAAATCCCTCTATGTGCATAAAATATCTATGGCTAAGCCATTTTGTCTACAATTGTTATAGACATACTTATATACATATAGCCAAATATGTTGTTGACTCTATGGGTGATGTCATCTATATAGAGGCTTTTGATTCCAATCTTGGATTTTAATTTTTTGATAGCTTCGTTGGTCAGTAAATCACTTCCAGCTATATTTGACAAACGCAATAGCATGAGTACATTATCAGTTTTTACTATTGCCCAGGGAATTTTAATTTGCTGGTTCAAAAATATTTCTATAGGATTTTGATTTATTTATCATATCTACCAAGAAGGTCTAACAAACCTCTTCTTCCTTTTTGGTGAGGAAATATTAATCTTTCTAAAGCTACCTTAGTTTAGACATTGTTTAGACACTTTGCAAATTTATTTTGATTCATTTTATAATTCTTAAAGGGTATATTAACATTGCAATTATGTAAGTATGGATTGCTCTAAATGTGCTTTTTTTTATTGAGTTTTTATTTCAAGATGTCAATGTCAACATAGTCAGTTATAGTTTTCTCCTTGATTGCTTTAAGTTCAATTAGTCTTACTCAGAGGATACCAAGGTATTTGTAAGTATCACCTGCATCCAAGAGTTTCATTTGACCTCTTGATTTTCTTTTGAATGATGGGACAAGATTTCCATCTAAGATAAAGATAGTGAAATTCTTTACTGGTTTGTTATTATTCTGATTTTTTTTTTTTTTTTTTTTTGGAGTTCAGACAGAAATGGTCTGATCCTGTTATCATTCTTTTACAGTAAATATTCTGTAGATTAAGATGCAGGTGAACAAATGCTTCTTGTAACTGAAGAATATTGGAATTATAAGTTCATCTTCTGTATGACTCACTGAAAGCTTCTTATGAATCATTTTGTGTAGTGTGCTTTCTAGAGCCCCCAAGCTGGGATGCCAAAATGTATCGTCTGGACTAGCTCTCTAGAGGACCAGCCCAAGTCCTTGGTCTTAGTGGAGGAGTGATGAAGCAGGAGACCCACGAGGATGGTCAAAGATAGAATCCTTATTTCAAATCCTTTCAGCCCCTAAATACCTTAGTGCAATTATATCATGACAGCACACTGAGCATGTGCCAACTATAGAACCATTACATCACCATAGCACACTGTACAAGTGCTAACTATAATCACCCTGCTATTGATATGTAAATGCCACTTTACTGTAACTATCCCTTGCTTCAAGTAGGTGGTCACACCCTCCTTGACTTCTCAAGAAGGGTGAGAGGCACCAAAGGGAGATGGGGAGCTGAACCAGACATTGTCAGCAGGTTCCCTATGGGCTGAAGGGTCTTATACCTTACCTAGAGTTCCCCCACTATCTGTGGCTCTCTACAACTTTGGAAACAGAAACAAAACATGGGCCTGATATATATTTTGCCTCTTTCTTTATAAATTATTTTTCTTTCTTCCATTAGGTCTTTATATTTTAAAAATCTTTAATATCATGTAACAGAATAATGAATATTCAAAATGTAAGCATTTCTTAAAAATATCATTCTTGATTTTTTATGTCTGAGATTTTGTAGGCAATTCTTGAACAATGGGGCAGCTAATTGGAGCAGTGGATAGAGTTTTAATAATCCTGAGTTCAAATTTGACCTTAGACACTTACTTACTAGCTTATTAGACTAATAATCATGGGAAAGTCACTTACTTCTATTTACCTCAGTTTCTTCATTTGTAAAATGATCTGGATAAGGAAATAGCAAACCATACCAATATCTTTGTTAAGAAAACCCCAAATTAGGTCAAGAAAAATTGGACATAACTGAACAACAACTTGTAGCTGTAATGTTCCTACTATTTATTTATTAAATTTTTAAGGATATTGTGAGATTTGTATTTGTAATATGTAAGTAGATGTGTTGTCTGGTAGTCTATAAGTGACAGCAAGCTTATGATCTATAATTCTAGCCATTTGATCATGTCTTCTAAGTCTCTAACAGGTTATCTCAAATTGCATTAACTCAATATACTATTATAATCACTTCTTTCATAATGAGCATCAATCAGTACAGGTTGCTTAAAAATAAATTTTCTTCGATTTCTAATACCATTGACTTGATTTTGAACTAGTATTATAAAGTCTTTCCTTTTTACAAATAAATCTTAATGATTCAGCCATTCTTAGATGATGTTTTATTGGTAGAATTTATATATATGTTAATATCACTCATTTAAGCTATTTCAAAGCTCTGTCCAGATAGAACCTATTTTCCATTACATTTGATAAATACAGCATTGTCAACATTTATGAAATAAAGTCTTTTTTGTTCCAAAAGGATTTTTTTGGTAAATTTTGATCTGTTTATCATATAATCTGAGAATATCTGGCAATACTCTTCATCTATTTTTGGCAAGGAAATAATAATCTTTCTATAGTTACTTTAGGATTATGAGGCCTATGTTTTGTTAGCATTGAAGAGGTTTTTATTATACCTCTCAAATTGTTATTATTTTTGTAACTTTGCATCTTATTCAATAGAGCTCAATTAGAAATTGTTCTAATATTATATGAGTTTTTGTTTAGACTGCTGGAGGACAATTATCCTCCATTTTACTGTATCAAAAGTATACAGTGAAACTGGTGTTGAATACATATTAATTGTTCTAAATGTGTTCTTCCCTTTAAGGTTTGACATCAGGATGCCAGTCTTTTAACATACTCGGCCTCAACTTTCTCCAAGATAGCCTTATATTCGATGTGTCTTACCTGGGGAAGACAAAAGTATTTGTAAGTATTTCTTATTTCTCTTGAGTTGTGATCTTTTTTGATCATTCTCTTTTGCTCAATAGAGCTTTCAAAAAGGTTTTTTTTTTTTTTTTTGCTATTTTTAGTATTTATTGCAAGCCTCACCTTAGGCTTTAAATCTTCCTAACAGTATACTTTGCTAAAAGGAGTTCACCTTTCAAAGTCTTGAATGCAAATAAATGCAATTTCATTTTATCTTATAAGGAATGAAACAGAAATCACTGAAAGTTCTTGAACATGAATCTACTAATATCAAAACAATGTTTTAGGAAGAATGATCTTGGGATAAGTATCTAAAGCTTGAATTTAAAGAGAGTCAAACTGGAGGCATAGGATAGTATTATAATAGTCCATGTATGAGGGGATGAGAGCCTGAACTAGAGTCAATTCCCTGGATTCATATTCTTCACCCAGTTAATCATCATAGCTACCAAACAAAAGGAGTGTTAGATTCAAGATTTTGTGAAGGGAGAATCAAAATGACATAATTACTCTCTGTGTAGTAAAAGGGAGAATTCAAGAATATTTAGACCTGGTTGTGTTATAGTTCAGTGGTTTTAGGTTATATATGACTTTTTGTGACCCGACTTGGAGGTTTTATTAGCAAAGATACAGGAGTAGTTCATCACTTCCTTCTCTAGTTAATTTTATAGAAAAGAAAAACTGAGGCAAACAAGGTTAAGTAACTAGCTCAGGGTCAAACAGCTAATAAGCATCTGAGGCCAGATTTGAACCCAAGATGAGTTTTCCTGGCTCCAGACCAGGCTCTCTATCAACTGCACCATCTAGCTGCCTGGTTTAGTTAATGGCATTTTCCTAATCACCCACGGAAGAAACTTCGAAATAAAGCAAGACAATTTCTTCTTTCTCACACACCATAACTACTGCCACTGTTATTGTTTTTGGTCCTTTGTTTTTGAAAAGGATTAATAACATCATGAGTGATACCTTGACTCATGCATGAATTGGGTTTACTTTCCCAAGTCATCAAAGTTCAGTGGCAAGACAAACATCAAGAAAACTGGCAATGGCCTGGGATGCAGAGGATGACCTTTGATATCTGACCAAGTTCTATGTGGTTCACAGTACCTGCTTCAGCGGCCTTCATGGCTGTTGGAACAAATTGTTCTCATCTATCTATTCTACCAGGGGAAGACTCCATATGCTTGGGATAGACACTGCCTACCAAATCACCATCAGATTATCCTCAAGCTGGTTTAGCCCATTTTCCAAAACAATTTTTTAAGGTTGTGGTTAGTGTTCATCCTACAGCTTCTTAAAGTCCCATGTGAAAGTTAAATACCAGCTGTACTCCAGAGGTGTATATGAGCAGCTCTGAAAAGGGCTCAGTGAGCCTTCAATCCAGAGGCGCTAGTCCTCTCTGAACACCCCATAAACTCCCATCTATCATGGCTAAACAAGCAATCAATTCAATCAATTCTATTTTTAAAATATCTTCTCACTGGTCTCAACATTCCTAGTCTCCACTCTAACAATCCAAGCTTTAGTTCTAGGTGATATAATTGATAGAACACTGGAGCTGACATCAGGAATAACTGAGTTCAAATCCAACCTCAGCCACTGTAATATCTTTCCTAAGTTTGTGATAAAGACCAAATGAGAAGTGTGTAAAGTGCTCAGAACAGGGTCTCACACATAATAAGCTCTTAATAAATGTCCTTCCTTCCTTCCCCTCTTTTCCCACTCCTTCTCTTCTTTCTTCCTTCCTTTCCTTCTTTCTCTTCCTTCCTTCCTCCCTTTCTCCCTTCTTTCCTTCCTCCTTTCCTTCCTCCCTTCCTTCCTTCCTTGCTTGCTTCCTACTTTCCTTCTTTCCTTCCTTGCTTCCTACTTTCCTTCCTTCCTTCCTTTTCCCCTCCTTCTCTTCTTCTTTCTTCTCTCCTTTCCTTCTTTCTCTTCTCTCCTTCCTTCCTTCCTCCCTTCTTTCCTTCCCTTCCTCCTACTAAAAAAATCATGGTGATTCTCACTGCTTTCAATAGAATGAGATTATCAATTTAGAACCCAAAAGTATTTCGAGGCTCCAAATCTCACTTTTGACATGATTCAGTTTACATGTTTCTAAGTCTAAGGCTCGAAATATGAGGCACTATTCATCTTAGCATCAGTAATATTAAATCATTTGTTCTTTGGCCTTTTGTTTCTACCTCTCAATTCCTGGGCATGTTGGCACTCTCAAGTTTTGTACTCTAAAGTGTAAAAGTTTTGGGAGAAAAGAGTTCCATTTGAATCATGTTGAATTTCAGACATCCACAGGACATGCAGTTGGAAATGTCTAACAAGCAATTGGATATATAAGTATGGCAGTCAAGAGAGAAATTAAGGTTAAATAAATAAAATTGAGAATCATCAATTTAGATATGATCCCTGAATCCAAAGAGCTAATGAGATCAAGTCAAATAGCATAGAAATAGAAGAAATGAAAGGATAGGACAGTGCCTTAGAAGTACTTTAAAGGGGATGCGACCCAGGAGAAGGCACAAAGGCAATTGAGAAATGGAGTCTTGATTGATGACATGAAGATATTAAACCCAGCCCAAATTATTATGACCATAATATACCGATCCACAGGTGATTAACCTCTTCTTAAGGACTTTATCTCTTTCATTAGACTGCATACTCAATCATCTTCCTTTGGATTCTCAACTTCTGTTATTGTATTAAGAGACTATATTTTATGAGGCAGTTAAATTGTATAAATTGATAGGGTGTTGGGCCTGGATTTAGGAAGATCTGAGTAAGAATTTAACTTCAGCCACTTAGTAACTACATGACGATGATCAAGTCATTTAACCATTTTTGCCTCAGTTTCCATAACTGTAAAATAGGAATTCTTATGCCACCTATCTTCTGGGTTGTTGTAAGGATAAAATGAGATGATATTTTTAAACAGCATAGTAGTTGGCATATAGCATGTGTTTAACAAATGTTTGTTTCCTTTTTTCTTTCCTTACCTTCCTACATTTTCTTCCCTGCTTTTCTTTCCTTCCTTTTCCATTTCTTCCACTTCTCTTTCTTATTATCTCCTTCCTTTTCCTTTCTTTCCTTCCTTACTTCTTTCATTTCCTTTCTCCTTTCTTTATTATCTTCACAAATGCTCTATCAACCTATGTAATTCTCTAAATCCTCACTAGCTTCATCATCACTCTCTTGTTCATACATAGTGCTATTCAAACATTAGGTTTCAACACTTCCTATATGTATTCTACTTTCCTGATTAAAAGATCTGACAGTCTTCTATATGACCATAATCTCTTATTATGCTACCTTTTCCTATGCCTCATCAATTTGAAACTCATAAAATCCTCCCATCCCTCTATCCTTTAGTACTTTCTAAGTCCAGAACTCTAGCTTTAACTTCACTTTCCTCTCTTTCTAATTTCATCCCAATAATTAACCATTTTGACTCTAACATCCTTATTTTATGTATTTATTTAAGTGAGGCAATCAGGATCAAGAGACAAGCCCAGAATCACCCATCTAATAAATGTCAAGTGCCTGAATTCAGATTTTAATTCAGGTCCTCCTGATTCCAGAACTGGTGCTTTATCCACTGTACCACCTAACTGCCCACTGTACTATTATCTACTCTCAATTTCCTTGTCCTCATTCCTACCATCGTTCATCTCTTGCCAAACCTCAGTCATGAATTATTCCTAGAATCTGCCTCTTCCACTCTGACTCACAAGCCACTGAATGGAATTGGAGGAAGTCTCATAACTATGCTAACTGGTTACATGACAAATTCTTAGTATCTAACCACAATTGGTCCCTCACTATTACAAGACAGGCCTTTTATTCCTCCCTAATTAATTCCCTATCTAAATTCACACAGAAGCAATTTCAAACCTTCCCTTCCCTCCTAAAACCTTTCATACCATTATTCATCACTCTTTTTCAGCTGGGAAGATTGAGGCTATTATAACTCCCAAATCTTGCTTTTCTACTCTCTCAAACCTAGCCCCTCTCTCCATTCATGCAAGTACACCCTAGTTGAGGCTCTCATGACTTCTCCCTCAAATTAATTGTAACAAGCTCTTAATGGATCTTCTGTCCCAGATATGTCACCATCCAAGTCCATTCTACACATTGTTGCCAAAGTAATTTTTCTTACAAACATATATGATATAATATTCCTTCACTTAGTCAACTTTAATGATTTATATTGTCTCTAGGATAAAATATACACTCATCTGTTTAGACTTTAAGTCCTTAACACAATTATATTCTAACCTAAATTTCTTTCTTTTTTTAGGAAATTGATTTTTTTAATTACATGTAAAAACAGTATTTTACATTTGTTTTCTAAAAGTTTGAGTTGCAGAGCTACCCTTATTCCTCTCCTCCCTCCTCATTGAGAAAATGAGCAATTTGATATAGGTTATATGCAAAAAATATTTCCATATTAGTTATATTGTGAAAAATAAAGAGACCCAAGAAAAATAAAGTTTTGCTATTTTTTTAAAGCACTCTGGAATCGGCATTAAAATTCCATTCATTCTTTCTCTGGAAGTAGATAGCATGTTTTATCTTATATTCTTCAGATTTGTCTTGTAACCTTGTATTCCTGAGAACAGCTGTCATTCACAGTTGATCTTTATACAAAATTGCTGTTGCCGTATATGGTATTCTCCTGGTTCTGCCTACTTCACTTTGCATCAGTTAATATGTCTTTACATTTTTTTTCTGAAAGCATCATGCTCATCATTTCTTATAGCACAATAATATCTCATTACATTTATATGCTTATTCAATCATTCACTAATTGAAAGGCATCCCCTTGTTCCAACAAATATAGCTGCTATAAATGTTTTTGCACACATAAGTTCTTTCTTTTCTTTGTTTAATTTCTTTGGGATATAGACCTAGTAGTTGTATGGCTGGATCAAAAAGCATGCATTTTTTTAACCCTTTGGGCATAGTTCAAATTACTCTCCAGAGTGGTCCAACCTAACTTTCTAGCTTCATTTGTATATTATTCCCCTTCTACCCACACTTGGTAATACAGAAAAACTGGCTTTTTTTTTCTTCTCCTCACAAATTTCTGCTCCTCACACACATCAGTGGCAAAGGCCATTTCTATGCCTTGCACTGGCTATTCCCATGCCCATAAGGCACTCCCTCCTTGCTGCTGTCTCAGTCTTCTCTTAAGACACATCTCAGTTGTCATGCTTTCCATGAAACTTTTCTTGATCCTTCCAACAACTACTGCTCCCCCTTCCTAACAACCTTGAATTACACTACATTGTTTACATTTGTATTTATTCACTTTATGCTTTATACACACATATTATATATATGTACACATACTTAGAAATCCATACCTCTGTATGTACACACATACATATATCTATGTGTCTATGTGCATGCTTATCTTCTCCACTAGGATATAAATTTTTTAGGAGTAAAGATTATTTCTTTTTTTGTTTGTTTTTTTGCACTAGCCTTTGGTACAGTTACTGCTGCTCGCTGGATGCTTAATGAATATTTGTTGGTTGATTAATTCCTTGAGAAGAGAATGGGAATATGTCATCTCTGTCTTTAGACATTTTAAGGATTTGCCTAAAAGAGGCATTAAGCTTATTTGGTTTGGCCCCAGAAGGCAGAATAAAAACAATAGGGTGAATCTACGATGGGGTAGCTTCAGGTTATATTTAAGGTATTAAAATTTTAAAAATAATTATTAAACTAAAATATAATGAATTTCTGTGAATTTTCCATCATTGGAAGTTTTCAAGCAAATTCTGAAGTGTTGTAGCAGAGAGGACTTTTCTTCAAGAAAAGTAGTTGTGCTAGATGACCTCTGTCTATTCCCACTCTCAGACTCTGAATAAATTAATAAGGAATAAAAAAAAATGAAATCCCCAAATACAATACTCTATTTAAAATCAAATTAAGCGACATACTCTAGGTTGATCTTTGGGCTCTCTCTTTAACATTCCTATAAACTTTATAAATATGTTATGCATATTTGAAATATTAGCACCTCTTTGATATATTTATCATGTACTACTGTATGAGTTGTTTGTGTGGCTTATCAAGATTTGATTTGGACAGGAACCTTTTCTTTCTGTCTGTCTTTTTAACATAAATGTTGCATTTCCCCTAACTAAATTTTGCTAAAGCAAAATGTTCTGGAAGCATATAATAGAATATAACCTTTTTGGAGGCATCAATTTTTTCACTTTTTCAATTTTGCCTATATACCCAGAATCTAGGACAGTTTCTGGTACATGAAAAATACTTATTGAATAAATGGATGAATGTAGGTATTATTTCGGCCATTACCACCTCTCCTACTGCTGTATATTTGTGATGTTTCTGTTATCTCTGTCTGCTGGCTTCCTTCAAGTTCTAGTTAAAATGTATAACATACATATATAGTATAAAAACTTATGTTGCTGCTGCTGTTCAGTCATTTCAGTTATGTCTAATTCTTTGTGATCCTCATTTAGGATTTTCTTGGCAAAGATATTGCAATAGTTTGCACTTTCCTTCTCTGGGTCATTTTGTAGATGGAAAAAACTGAGGCAAATAGAATTAAGTGAATTGCCCAGGGTCAAACAGCTCCTGAGCCAGAATTGAGCTCAGGAAGATAATGAGTTTTCCTGACTTTAGGATAAGTGCTCTATACACTACACCAATTAGCTGTTCGCATGTGTGCATGTGTATGTGTTTGTGAGTATTTTAGTTTTGTGGATAATTTGTAATTTTCCTTACCATTAAAATATAAACTACTAATTAGCAGGTACTTTTTGCCTTTCTTTACATCCTCAGCACTTAGCACAGTGCCTACGACATAATAAGTGCTTAATAAAAGTTTGACTGACTGACCAGATAGCAATGAATTTTCATGAATTTACTTAAGTATGAATTTCAGGGAGCTAGTTTAGTGTATAGAGTAAGTGCTGGATCAAAAAGATCTAAGTTCAAATCTGTCTTCAGCTGCTTATTATGTTTTCTTGGGCTACTCATCCCCTTTCTGCTTCAGTTTTCTTAGTTATAAAATATTAATAATAATAACACAACTATCTTTCAGGGTAGTTGTAAAAATTAAATGAGAAAGTTATTTGTAACTTGGTACTATTTAGACTTAGTACAATGCTTGACCAATGGTAGATACTTAGTAAATGTTTATTCCTTTGTCTCCTTCTGCCTTGATTTGTTCAGTAATATACACGGACAATCCCCTTAACTTTGTTTAAAATATAAAAACATAAAACAAATGTTATATTTGGATTCCACACTTTATTGCTTTAGCAGATCCAACTTTTTTTTAACATTTTAATGTTTTACATTGATGTGTACATAGAGATATTATTAATTTAAAGGTATTTCCTTTTTTTCTTCAGTGAGCTTACAAGTTTAGAAAATGCAAAGTTCAGCTCTTTGTTTTAAGTGGATTATAAGAATTTCTTTCTTTTTATAGTTATTTGATAGATATAATAAATAAAGAAAAAAACAAAGTTTGGGGGCACACAATTATGCCTTTGGCATGCCAGGAAAATAATTTATGCAGATATAATATAAGTATTAAAGAAATCTGCACCTTTTTCTTTGACACTATTTTGACTTGATATGGCTTGCTGTGGAAGGTAAGCAAATACTTCCATCAAAGGTGCTAATACTAATAACTTACAGATCAGCTCAGAGTTTTCCTCAGCTTCCCTGCAGACAGAAAGGAAGGCCTCTCATTACACTTTTTGAAATTTATTAGTATTCAGGTTCAGTGAAGCCTAGATGAATAATTGTAGAAAATAAACACCCCTAGGAAGTATGGAAAAGGTAAACTGTAGAAACTGCTATTGAACTTCTTTAAGATTTTCCACTTCTCTCATGTTTCTCCTGGCATTTTTCTAAGGAAATGCCACAATGACTCTGAGGTTTTTAAGTCACATGCTGAACTTGCAAGACTATTAGAAAGGCAAAGTATTGTGAAATAGGGGAAAAAAAAAGACAGAGTTAGGACACTTTAATGAACAGTTGAATGCACCTCAAATGAAAAACAGATGTTCTTTGTTAAATTTAATAGCAAGCTTTCAATTCAGATGGAGGTAACTAGGCCATTGAGTAGGGTTGAAACTGACAATAAGAAGGTCCTATACTAGAAAAATTTGTATAGTTCATGTTGTTCCTTACACAATATTTTCACAGGTTGTTTTTCTTTTTTTTCCCTTATTTGGAAAATGAGTCTTTGAGGTTTTATTTTTATTTTATTTTTAGCATTAGTAAAAGTAAATAAGTATTTTCTCTTTGCATTCATTTTGTAGTACAATAGAATCTATTCACAATTAGAGGTAAAGAGTCATTGATATGACCAATAGTATTTTCTTTATAATTCTGTCCTTTATGGTAGATTTTTAAAAAAGAGATTGCCAATCATTTATATATGATGTTTTAACTTTAGATTCACATATCTTCCTCTGTTTTAAAAATTACCTGGAATTATATTAAATATGTATTCTGATAGAAAACAACCACTGACCAATGTTGTGCCACAGTTCTCTTTTATTGTCCTGACTCATTTTACCCAATTATCCTGACTCAGTTTCCCTATTTTGTCCTGCCTTGGTTTCCCTGAATTGTGATCTAATTGTTCTGCTCAATCCTGCAAAACCACCCTTCCCTCTTAATCATCAGAATATTTGATAAGGATAAAAGATCTTATATTTTAGAATATCAGAATGCCTCTCCCCATCCCAATCTATCAGAATATCAGATATTGGTGCCTCTCCTCTACCCTGTCTTAGCACCCTGACTTCACCCCCTGCCTCAGTCTACCCCCTGAGTCTGAGTCACGTGTATATAGGTCATTGAGAACTCAACATTGTTTGCTGGATTCTTGGAGACAATAGTCTCACTCAGCCCTGGGACCAAATCATGGATCCATTTGTTCCCAGTAAATCTCTCCCTTTCATATAAAATATTAAATACTCTCTAATCTATTTTGCCTCAGCTTTTATGGCATTATACCAAGACTGATTAAATCATGTAACAATGATTTATTAAACTTCTGTTATGTACAAAATTATACATTTCAAATAAATGTATTTATGTACATGTACATGTTTAATCACCCAATAGAACATAGACTCCTAAAGGGCAGATTTTGTTACTTTTGTTCAGTTATTTTAGCTATGTCTGACTCTTCATGACCTCGCTTAGGGTTTTCTCAGCAAAGATACAAGAATTGTTTGCCATTTTCTTCTCCAGATCATTTTCAGATGAGGAAACTGAGGCAAATAGGGTTGACTGACTTACCCAGAATCATGCAGCTAGCCTGAGTTCAGATTTGAACTCAGAAACATAAGGTTTCATGACCAGCATTTCCCAGGTGTCTCTTTAAGAACAGATAGTGTTTCCTTTTTTTTGCCTTTCTTTCTCCAGACACTTAGACTTTTCAAAACTCTGCTTCCTTTAAATTCAATTCACATTCACAAATTCACAATCAAGACATCACCATATGACCTCATTGGTCTTCTTCCAAGGAGGAACACAACAACAATTTGCTTAATAAATGCTTGTTTTTAACCTGATTGACGAAGGCACTGTGTAATGTTTTTGGATACAAATCTAAAATTTTAAAAATAGTCCCTGCTCTCAAGAAGTTACATTACATTGGAGGGGCATTACATCAAACTCATAAGAAAATACACAATAATTTAATAATAATAATAATAATAACCAACATTTATCTAGAACCTTAAAGTTTACAAAGGACTTTGGGTTATCTCATTTGCTCCTTCTGCCATCTTTGTGATTATTTTTCCCCATTTACAAGTGAAAAAACTGAGACAGAGAGATTAAGTGACTTTCTCTAGTTCACACAACTAATAAATATATAAGGCAGGATTTGAACTTAGTTCTTTTGACTTTGTCCATTGTGTCACCTAGTAGTTTAAATTTAAAAAGGGAGAGAGAATGAACAACTAAGGGGATCAGCAAAGGTTTCCTATAGGAGAGCAAGTTAAATTGATAAGCATTTAGTAAGTACCTCTGAAATACCAGACATTGTGCTGAAGGAGATGGTATGCTTTAAAGGAAGTTCATTAACCAATCAGTTTAGTCAGTTGACAAGAATTTATCAATATCCTTACTCTGGATGACATAGAAGAAGGCTGGAGCACATTCTATGTCTACATGAAATTTAAAGTTGTCAAAAACAGAAATATGTGACTTAATTAGAGATGATCACTGACCAAGTGAGGAAATTGCAGATTGGTATGGGCCTACCTTGTAGACCCTGTTGTCTTTTAAAACTGTTATTGCAATTGAGATCTATTCTACTTTTTAAAAGGCTTAATTATTTGAACAGTCACAAAACAAAATTAAAAGGGGAGATTATTTAACTAGCTTTCTAAGTTAATGTGAGGAGAATGGAACTAAAGGCCCTTATTGTTAGATGTTGCATGTCTCATGCATGCCCCCAACTGGGGCAAGATCAAGGCCAAACTCAGGGCCCACAAAGAAAAGGGAGGAAAAGTAAATAAAAAATTAATAGTTCAAGATGACATAAATCATACATTATTAGTTCAAGCTAAAGAGATTCAAATTAAAAAATGGTCTACTTATTCAGAAAAACCTGATTAATAATAATAATAATATGATAATAATAGTAATATGGGCAAATTTCAGAACATAGTTTCAAATTGCTTTCTGATATTTACCATCCTATTATCTCACTAAGCTTTAATGCTTCACTTTTTTTCTCTTTTTAAAAAGACAGGAATCCAATTATATGCAAAAAGCTTTTTTTAATTGAAAAATAGTTTACATAGAAAAATGACAAGCAGCTTGGGAAAGGACCTCAAAACCAAGAAAAGGTTAATTTAAGGTCCTCTTTCTGACACATACAGGTTTATGTGAGCCTGGGTAAGTCACTTAATTTCTCACTAAACTAGACAACCTTTATGTAAGACTATATGTGGCAAAGAAAGTACCAACCTATTTTGATACAAAGAATTTCTCTACTTGAATTGAACTACACCACTGAAATCACAGATCTAGTTCATATCCCTATACAGAAATTGTAATACTTCCTCCATTTAACTGTTTTATAACTTAGAGAAAATTCATATTTAAAGAGAAAGGGGAATTCTTATTTGTAAAGTAAAAATGTTAAGTTTAGGACTTAGTAACACACACACAAAACCAGTAAGGGAAGTAAAACTCAATCACTTATCTGCTATTATTTAGCTTCTATTTGCCTCAGTGTCCTCGATTGTAAAAATGTGAATAATTATCATGCCTATCGCTCATATTCACTGTGAGGATCAAATGAGCTATTTGTAAAGTGCTTAGCAAAATTCCTGGCATGTGGTAGATGTTATATGAATAATTATTCTTCAGTCTCTCAATTCCAAATTCTATAAGTCAGAAAGTGTTTTTAAATTTTTAAAAAAATATTTCAAATATAATTCTAGCCAAACAAATCAGGAAAGAATACTAATTTCTAATCTACAGGCTTGAAGAAAAACATCATTTTACTTTATTATATCATATAATAGAGACATCAAAATTTGCCAAGAAAACAGAAGCTACTTGTTAACATTAAACTTTTAAGAAATGAAATCTTTCCTCCCTGAAAAACTTATATAAATAATAATAATAATACACATGAATTTATATAGTGGTGAATCTACATATCAGCATATGCAAATATCTAAGTGGGAAAAGTTCTTTGCTTTTATTCTTCAAAAGTAGGGATTTCCATTTATTATTATTTAATTTACCAAAAGAAAAACACCAATTATTTTGGCTTTACATTAAAAAAGTTGATGGCTAGCTTTTTTTCCCCACTGAGAAACATTTTAAAAGTGTTATCTTGAAAGCAGCCTCTTACATTCCCAAGTTCTCTTTTCTCTTAATAGAACTCTGGAATCCATAGTGTTTTCTTTAAGAGTTTTTTCTCCATATACCAGTAGCCCTGATCTCACTGCCCTTAGTCTGGAGAGTAGGAAGTAATGTATAGCTAAGCAGACCTGAGGAAATAATCAATCAGGCCAGGGTGAGAACTAGACACCATGAAAGTCTTTTCTCTTTATACAAAACAAAATGAAAAATCTTAGCAGGCAGAAAGTTCAACAGGAACTAACATTGATCACAGCAAGAAGAGAAGTTTATGGATTTCACTTACATCCTATTCTAGCTGTGTTAGAAGATGACATTCTTCTGCCATTTTATTAAGAAAAATGGTCCCTCTGAGGACAGTGTTTATTTTAATGAGTTTGCACTTATGTGGGGTTTATGTTTTATTAAGCTAGGTCCTTGGGCCAGGGAGAGAGTTTAAATATTAATATGAATATAAATCAAATGAATTTAACAAGCAATTATTAATTGTCTACTCTGTGGAATCTAATAGGGGGAATTAGACCTTTATAAACAAGCCTGAATATAAGAAGGATATGAAGAAGACTAATAATCTAAACAGTGCTATTACAAGTAGAAGATGAGAAAACTCACTTTTTATTTTGAAAAGTACTTATTCAAACATCTACCACGGGCAAAGCAGTCTGTAACTGATGCTAAGGATTCAAAGACAACAATTCTTCTGTTTCCTAAAGCGCATACATTTCATCGAGACAGAATTTTTTTAATACTTTTTGTGTCATAGACATTTTTGTTAGTCTAATGAAGCTGATGAGTCACTTCTCTGAATATTTTTTTAAATTTATAATTGAAGGAAATGCTGAATTTCAGTTAGAGAGTAGTGAAAAAAAATGTTTTTCTGTTCAGTTTTGCTATTTGAAAACTAAATATGTACCATAAGAATCCCAGTATTATAACATGTAAGATAGAAATAATATATAATGCTTGTTACAAGTGGAACTCATTGATAACTAATAGAATCAGAAAAGGATTCCCATTGAAGGTAGTTTCTGAGCTGAAGAAAAATAAGGCAGCTGGGTAGCACTCCCAATCCTGGATAAGGAAGGCTTGAGTTCAAATTTGACCAGAGACTCAGCGTATATGTGACCCTCATCTATAAAATGAGAATAAAAATAGCACCTCTACCTCAGGGCTCTTGTGAGAATCAAATGAAATAATATTTTTCACTGCTTAGTACAATTTTAATACATAGTGCCAGCTTACTGGTAATTTAGGAGCACCTGGGTGGCACAGTATGTAGAGCACTGTGATTGGAGTCAGGAAGACTGGTATTCCTGAGTTCAAATCAGACCTCAGTTATTTACTAGATGTGGATTCAAAGCAAATCACTTAACAATGTTTGCTTCAGTTGCTTGTCTGTAAAATGAGCTGGAAAAGGAAATGACAAAAAATTCCAGTATCTTTTCCAAGAAATTCCCAAATGGGATCATGGAGGGTAGGACATGACTGAAACAACTTAACAACAACAAGAGGTGCCATTTATAGGGCACTTGTTAGTTGTTAAGAGGTAGAGAAGAAACCCTACATAAAGTCAATGGTGGCAGATGGAATCCTGAAAATAAAGAACAAGATGGTAGGGGGTGCCTCAAGGAGAGTGGAGAGAAACACTACTAATGAGGTAGGCTGGGGCCACTCTATGCAGACTTTAAATGCAAAGCCAAAAAGTTTGCATTTTGTCTTGGAGGTAATAGGAAGATATTGAAAATTCTAAAGTGGGATGTGTTTAGATCTATGTTTTAGGACAATTGTTTTAGCAGCTAAGTATGGGATAGATTAAGGAGAGAAAAACTGGAAGCAGGATAGCCCATTTGGAGACTAAAAGTTCAGGTGAAATGTGTCGTATACCTGAACAATGGTGCATCCCATATGACTGGAGAGAAAGGGATGCATGCCAAAGAAGCTGTTGGGCTCAGAATAGATTTCATTGAGGCACTGACACCTGATCTGAGCTTCGAAAGAAGAAAAAGTTTTCAGCAGTTGGAGCTGTGAGATGTGTGTTTCAGGCAAAGAAAATGTCCTTTAGAAGTGAATGGAAGCATTATTTTGTCCTTGGGGTCCATGTCTCTACTGACATATGGTATGACAGACTACTGAAGTTGTTCTAATAGTTCCCAAAATAAATCACTTTTGACAGTGTTCTCCAACCCACTTAATATTGTTTTACATTGAGATTTCCATACACATGAGTGAGATAAGAAATGGATGTGATAATTCAACCATTTTGTATGAGAAAAAAAGTTTTAAAAATGGGTTGAAGAGGGTTAAAATTAAAATCAAAATTTGCATTATGAAGTGCTATTACAAGGAAAATTACCTACATGTAGATAAATAGAAATGGCTAAGAGAGAAGACTCAAATATCCAGAGAAAAATCCTTTAACCTGACCAAAATTACTTAGGGTTTTTCCCCAGCATAAATGTGCACAGAGATTGACCTATAGGTGCTTAACACATACTTATTTCTTTCCTTCCTGTCCATTCTAAGAACCCTGAAATAAATCCATTGAATTAAAAAAGATAACAATGAAATGATAACTAAAAAAAGGAATTTTTTCCCTCATGCTTTCTTTTCTTAAGTAAGGTATGGTTAATTGTGTGTCACATGATAAACAGTATTGAATAATTATAAACATAATGTGTCTTCAAATCAAGTAAAATATTGATCCAAATTTTCCTTGATCTTTTTTTGACATTTCAGAACCAAATCCTAATCCAAAGAATAGGACAAAAGACCAAAGCATACAAAAGTTAAAATAGTTTTAAAAGAAACTGTGAAAGGGGTTTTAATAACCATCAAAATAGTTTCATTAAAATCATCAGAAAACTACCAAATTTATGGGGGTACAGAAACCCTCTTCAATGATTTATCTGATTTTATAGACAATCCAGACTGAATTATTTGGTTTGATTAACTAAATTCTTTCTTTTAAGATGAAACCAATTTGTGCAAGTGAGAACATAGCTGTAGGGTATTTCTAACTACTTGTAAGAAGCAAAACTCCCAATATTCTGGAAATAAAAAAAAATTAAATTATAATTTAAAACTATTAGCTTTTGAGGTTAAACAAAACAAATTTTATTTGCCAGTCATGGGCTATGACAATAATTTTATTTGTAAGGAGATAAATATCAGTAATAATAATAAAAATGCTCCACAATAATATAGGCATTTCCAGAGTACTTTCTTTATCACAACCCTCTGAGTAAGTTAGGTGGCACATCTTGCAAATGAGAAAAACTGAGGCTTCTAAGGGCATATAGCTATGAAATGTCTGAGGTGAGATTCCAATACAAGTCCCCTGACTCCAATTTCAGCTTGCTTCACACTCAATATATTTACTATTTTTAGAAAATACTAAAGCACATGGTCTGCCAGCTCCAGGAAAGGAAGGAGGAAGAAAGATAGAACTAATTTTGCAGGTGCAGCAGCAGTAACGCTGGCTTATCAGTTCTAGGTCCCCTTTGATCCTGCACTGGTCTTAAGGGAAAGCTGAGAAATAAAATTTTGAAAAGATTCTAGAAGCAAATGAGTAGAATAGACTAAAATTTTCCTAAAGTCTCCAATTCTACAAAATTTGTCTTAAGATTATTTCTAAGGTCTCTTCCAACTTAAAAGCTCAATGACTATCATGAGTATTTGACAAAAATAAGAAAAAAAATTTGACAAGAATTCAAATTAACTCATTACAATAGTAGCATCATTTTTTAAAAGAAGAATGTTTTGTTTTTATATCACCTTTACCCTCCAACTTTTCTCCCTCTCCTAATCAAAGAATCATTTCCTATAAAATACAATGCAATACAAAAATAAAATACAATATCATATAAAGAGAGAAAAAATAATTCAGCATAACTAACCAACATATCAACTAAATCAGACAACATATTGAGGATTCAAAATATTATTTGGTTTTGATTTTTTTTTATATCTTTCCATTTATGTTGCAGGGATGGTGATATGTTTTATCTTCACATCAGTTCATATAAATCTTGTTTTTCTATATAATCACTCACAATTTCTTATAATATCATAATACTCTACTGTATTGCATTAATATACTGCCATTTGTTTCACAAATCCTCAGTCTATGGCCAGCTGCTTTATTTCTAGTTCTTCTAATAGTACTATAATTAGACAAACTGACTTGGTATCATTAATGAGTGTTTATCCAGTTCCTTTCTTACCTCCTACAAATGAAAACATAAATTTTTTGGTTTTGTTTTTTGAAAGGAGAGGGAAAAGGGAAGGGAACAAGCATTTCAGGGAATGATAAGTTCTAGGCACTATGCAAAGTGCATTACAAATATTATTTCATTTGTCCCTCACAACATCCCCAGGAACTGGATACTATTATTATGTACATTTTACAGAAAACCTTGTTCTTCTTCTTCTCTAAGGAGTTGAGATGTTTGTCTTGAACAAGTAGGTGAGAGAATCTTATGATATAGAGCTGGAAGGAATTTTAGAGATCATCTATTAAACCTTCTTCATATTTCAGATGAGAAATTATTGACCCAAAGAGAGGAAAGACACATATGCAGATCATGCATATAGAACAGATCTCTTGACGTTAAACCCAGTATATTTTTTCTGCTATATTTATCCATGTCTGGACTGACAATTGATGCTCACTATGATATACTAGCTGCTGTTCCAAATGCAGATTTAACCCTAATCACTACATATGAACTTGTCATTGGTTTCTCCAGAACAAATACATGCACTTGGCCAATTCCTGGTCATTCTGCCACACTTTTGTTTGGAAAAATGGCCCCCTTGAAGAGAATAGCTTTTAGGATAATTTAATCTAAACACTGTGCTGCTTGTACTTCTCACTAAATAGTGCTTTTTTTTCTATCTGATATAAGGATGTTTCCTTCCATTATTCATATTAATTCATAAAGATTCACCTATAACTGAGATAACAGCTTAGGCTCTAAGGTTTTACTATTCTAGTCCAGCTAAGTGCTTCGAGAGACTTGGAGCACAAAACTCTGCCCACTCAAAAAGCTTGTTAATGGGTCCCCCATGATTCAACTATCAATTTTTTAGTATCAGATATACATGCTGTATCCATTATAACTTTCACTTAGAGGCAATCTTGACCTAACAGTATAGTAGTAGTATGTTAGACTTTACTTGTTTTCCTTTTGAGTAGCAGACAAAAGGAAGGATCTTAGAGATATAGGAACCAATGCAACAATTTCTGATGAAATATATGCATTATAAGTAGATGCATGTGTTTAGTGTTTGTTTTACTGAAGCAGCTACTACTATCCTTTAAAAGACCTGCTAAGCAGGCAGTATTGCTTTTTGGGGGAGTATGTGTTTTCCTCTTTTAATGTAGCCTAGGTTGTTTAAATGTGCTTTGTAAGCAATGATAAAATGACAACTTATCATTGATCTGTCCTTTATTCCATCTCAGAGGGCTTCATTAAATAATGCATGCACCCTTGTGAATTACCCTTCTTCCCTATAGTATCCCCAGACCATTAGCCAAATATAGCAACATTAGCATCTTTCAACCCTTAGAAACCCTTTAGCTTTCATTTAATTAAATTATCCCATTATGAAAACTCTTATAATGAGATTAAATTTAATTATTTATTAGACACTTATTTGCACTAGGGAGCCTATCAATTATGCATGACTGAGCTAAATATTTTTCAATCCATCACCTTTTTGTTTTAAAGAAGGTGTAATTTATTAAATAAAATGGGAATTCAGTATCTCAGAGGCTTTAATATAAGCAAAAGTCCGATACTTTTTAAAGTACCAAAATATAGATTTAAATAATATATAGTTTATATTATATATATATATATATATATATATATAATAGACTAATTATCATATAGTACTCTATATGTGAAATGACAGTTCACACTATTCCAATCTGATTTATAGTTTCTTCTGAGACAGTGTTTCCAATATTGTCCAATATTATTAAAATATGTATGTGTATGTTTTTTGTCTAGAGGGACCTGTAGAAAATATTGATAAAGATATATACATAATTGAAAGCTTTCATATAAATTAATAATACATGTAAGTCACATATCTTTTTAAATGGTTTCCTCTTCTCCATTTGTAAATCCAATTTCAGTAATTCAACCAATATTAGCAATGTGGAGGGTCCAGGGAGTGTGAGGGAGAATGGAACTTGGTGATCAAAAATTTAAAAACATCCTGAAGATGGGGTGATTCTTGACCATTTTTATGAAGATTTCAAACATCAATTCAAAGTTCTCTTCTATCAGGTCTTATCAATATATAATTAATTATTCAACTCTAGCTCTCTGTGCTATAGCTGAAGGCAGAATTTCAGGGAGTTTTCCTTTTTACAAATTGTGGAGTCATCATAAGAGAGTTTAATTTTTAGCTTTATAGCTCTCATTCATGTGCAAAGGAGAAAAGTTGTGTAATTTTATAAGATGATCTATGGATTGAATGTTAAAGTAAATAATAGTGGTTTATAGTATAAGTAGCAACTCAAAAATAAGGTCTTTTAAAATTGTCATTTACTTTCTTTAGTTTAGGTTTGTTAATAAGGTAATGCTGCACTTGGAGCCAGGAAACCATATTTGACTTCTATCTCAGACGTCTTACAAGTAAGACCTTGGGCAAGTCTATTAACCCCTCTTAGTCTCAGTTTCCTCATGTGTAAAATGTGAATAATAATTTTGTTTCCTTCAAAGTACTTTGCCATAGTAGGAAAGCTCTTTATAAGTGATTGCACCTAGGGCCTGACAAATGCAAATGACAAAGCCCCTAGGGCAGTTGCATTATAAGAATTTGCATGGCATATTTCCATTAGGCTGGAACTAATTACCAAATTTTACATAATTACAACTTCAAATACTGTAAATTCAAATATTTGTAACCACCTTAGGGGATCCATTATTTGAACTAATTGAGACTTAGCTATATTATTAAATATATTTGTCCCGTTAGTGGGTTACTTTTGTGATCCAAAAAAGACATGAAACTAGACTTTCAGATTGGAAATAATTTGGGCAGAAAAGTACCAGCTTTATTCATTTGGAAATTCACTGACTGAATAGCCTTGATATCATGATGTTTTTATTATAGTAGTAATGAACATTTCATAAGAGTAGATGATATTTTAAAAAATATGAATATTCACTCTTTGTAGAAAAAATCTCTATTGAACATAAGGTTGCTATATATATTTTTTTCATTTTTGTGCGACCCACAGCACCTAATACTTGTAAATAAGTATAGAGAGCAATTTGTTTTGACAGTGCTGACAACCAAAAATAAATCATAGCATCCAGGAATCTTAGCAACTAAGAAAGTAGTACAGAATTGGGGCAAGAATAGAAAATAAAATAATTTGATTATGTTATCTATAACACAGAAAGCAAGTTTAAATTAATTTCAAAAGTACAGAGACCTATTTCAGTAGAAGAATACATTTCTGGTTACCTCTTCCTACAACCTGGAATATTTCTATATCTATGGTCATTTGGAATAAGGAATCATGTTGCATTCCATTTGCCTTTACTTCTGGGAGGTTGGTAGAAAATTTTCTGGCTATATTCCAAAACTTGCAATTTTTTTTCTGGCTATATAGAACATCCTTTTTCTGCTATCCATAACCTTTTATGTCCAACGTTCTAGATTTTTTTCCATAAAATCATACAATATCAGAAGGTACCTTAAGACCACCTAGTTCAATCTTTTAGCCAATACAATGATCCTCCATATAATATCCCTCTCAAATTGTCATCCATTCTCTGCCTAAATGCATCCAGTACTAGGGAAGTCACCATTTTGCAAGGTAATCTATTTCCTTTGTCCAGAGCTCTAATTCTAAAAAAATTCTCATAGCATTGAATCAGAGTTGTCTGATTTTGCATCATAAATTTTTTACTGTAGTCTTTATCCTACTTGTTCTCATAACATAGTCCTTCAGATATTGTAAACAGCTATCATATCCTTTGCAAATTTCTTCCCAAAGCATTCCCCAACTGTTCTTCATATACTATTATTTCCAAACCCTTTATTATTCTAGTTTCTCTTCTATAGAAGTATTCCAATTTGTTGTTGTCCCTCTTTAGTAAAGTTGCCTTGAATTCAACACAATGTTCTTTGCGCTAATTTCAATCTTCTACCAGTGAGCTGGGATCAGCAAGACCTGAGATCTAATTCTACCTCGTATATTTACTATATTTGTTGGCTCTTCATCATCATATAAATTCTATGCATTTAATACCATTATTCCAAGAAGAAGTCCAAACTTCCAAAGGGCACCATGGCACAGACCAAAAAAAAATTGTTAAAAACTCCTGCTCTAGAAACACTTACTGAGTGAAATAGACTTCAAATATTTCCTGAAGATGAAGTGTATCTGTCATCTCATTGCCTGCCTAGCTAAGTTCAAGAGAGGCTCATTGCTGGAAGATTGGAGGTGAGGTAATGAATGTTTCTCAACAAAGTAACTCAATAAAGTAAAGGGAAACTACTAAGAAAAGAGTGGCTGTAATCTACTTCAGAGAAGGATATTAACCATACTCTGAAATAAGAGATTATAGAAATATGGAAGATTACATTAGCATTTTCAACCATCATGTCATATTGTTACCAATAGGAATTGTTTCATTCTGTTTCATTCTTTGAACTTGTATCCCCATTTGTTAGCACAGTGCCTTGCACTTAGCAGGTTCTTATTAAATACTTGTTAATAGATTATTTTCAAGAAAATTTTTAGATGATCTTTTTTAAGGTGATGCTCTCCTAGGTCCTATCTTATATACCTGTTTAATGTAAATGTAGATTTTGTATCTATCTTAGTTTAGTTTCATCTTGTTTTGATCCCATTGCTCTGAGAAAAAAATTAATATTACTTCTATCAGAGAGTAAATTCATTGACCCTATCTGTGGGTTTTATTGTTGTTTGATGTATATCTTTTACATCTTCATTCAAGTCATTGATGGATGTAGTAAACCAAGAACATTGCCTTGTAACCTGACATAAAAGATATGCCTTTACATTGACAAACTTACACTAACTCTATCATCAACTAATAGAGGCTTTCAAAATGTTGATTGGGTTTCCTATGGAAAAAGTCACAGACTTAAAGCACTCATGATGAGAGACCATATGCATAAGTTTTGATCTCCATAACTAGAAGTCCCCTTATCAGTGTGTAATATTGAACTTATCAAAGATCTTCATATTGTACACAAGGAACTAATAATAAGTAATAATTCTATAGTGCTATTAGATTTGCAAAGCACTTTATATATGTTATTATCATTTAATCTTCATAACAAACCTTGTAAGGTTAGTATCATTATTTTTATTATTTTACAGATGAACAAAAGGAAGCAAATAAAGTTTCAGTGATTTGCCTTGAATCATGCAGCTAGTAAATGTGTGGGGAAGAATATGAAATCTGATCTTCATGACTCTGTCAAGTCCAGTACTCTGTTATCTAACTGCAAATGAAAGATTTTGCCATATATACCTTGCTATAATGATTATACATTATATCTATGACATTACCCTGGTCATTTGTTGATTAACTTTATTTTTAAAAAAGAAAGAAAGAAATGAGGGTAGTTTTGAATGAATTGTCCTTAGTGTATCTTTTGTGGCTTCAGTTGCCACAAAGAAGACTTCTTATTGTTGATTTTCATTTTGACAAGTGAAATTTAGATGAATTATTATATAATTAGTTGACCAAACAAATGAGTTAAAAAATTAGACCCAAAATTATGTTACTCCAAGATATCCCCCCCTGCCTTTGTGAAAATGGAATTTTTTTCTTCCAGCACTCTTTTCAGAAAGTATAGAATAGTAAATTTCAACTAGATTTTTAAAAGATTTTTTTCTTTTACTTAATAACATAATTAATAAGCTGAAAAATCACATATCTATGTATTCACAGACTGCTAATGATCAATTATGCTAGTGGTCAACCTTCATATACCTAATCTATTTCAGCATATCTGTTTTAACCTGGTCCATTTGATATTTCTTATGTTTTATCCTTCCCTCAATCCTGATGGCCTCCTTGTCTTTGAATATCCAACCATAATTTGTACCCTTCTCAGTCTAGGAATATCCATTTGGTAGGCTGGCCTCTCTATTGATCAGTACTTCTTATGGCCTTCATTTTTTTTTTGCAGTTGTGGGCTATACAGACTTTACTCTCTTCCTGACTCCGCTCTTGTTTTCACTTCTCATTTTGTATATTATTTTCTCCATTAAAATGTAAAGTCCTTGAAGGCAGGGACTATTATAGTTTTTTATTGTATTTATGTCCCCAGCACATAATATAGTGACAGGCACATAGTAAGTTCTTAACTTGTTTCCTTCCTCTCTTCCTTGTATTTTTATAGACTTAGAGTTTGCTTGGCCACCAGAGTTATCTTATAATTCTAAAGGACTAATTCTGTGTAAAAAAGTCATCAAATATTGTTATCATAGTCATGGTTATCCTAATCAGAATTACTTGCCAGCAGGCATTAGCAATTAAACAGAAGTGTTTTGTACTTTCCCTCCTCTATATTTTTGCTCATGTCATTTAGTGTTTTAAATGTTCTCCTTTCCTTTCCTCCTTATCAAAATTTAGTCCATCTTTTAAAGGTTAGGTAGATGAATACATCTGTATAATCTTTCCTTCTAGTGAACTATAATAACATGTATTTTCTTTAGTACTTCCTTCTAACTTCTTGTTGAGAATTATTAATGATTCTTTCATGTGTACATCTTTAATAAGATTTTAAGTTCATTGAAGGCAGAGAACATAGTTCATATTATTTTGCATGTGTATTATCCCCTAAAGCTCTGTATAAAGACCCCCTTTTCCCTCCTTTAATTAGCCCCTTCCAAATGTTCAATTATTCCTCTTGAACAGGTGACTCCTAAATCTATCCATTTAGCCCTAATCCTTCACTATTGATCTTGTCCATTTTCTGCTATATTTTGAATTTTTATGCCCCCAAAGGAATCTCAATTGCAAAATTTTTCCTCTCAAACTCCCCTCCATTTCAAACTTCCCTTAAACTGTTCAAAGTATCACCAATTTCCTAATCTCACAAGCTTATAATTTCAGTCATCTTTGACTTTTCCTTTCCATCATACCTTATATGCAATCAGCCTAGCCAAGGCCTGTTAATTCTACACCATATCTACATCATTTCTCCCCTTTTCTTCACTCACTTCAGTTTGTGCTACTTCTCATGGCTTCTCTTTGGACCATTGTAATTGCTTCTTTGTCTTTCCCTTCCCCGATACTTATATTCTATCAGCTACCAAAATATTCTTGTTAGTACAAAATTATGCAATAATTGCTACTGCTAGTGCAGAACTGATCATTCCAGGATGCAATACACATACCTTAACCTAAACAGCTACAAGTTCTTTCCAATCTCCTTTACCAGACTTATTCTCCTTTATGAACTGTGTATTCCAGTTAAATGTGACTTTTAGCTCTTTCCTGAACTTATTATTTTGTTCATTCACATTAGCTATCTCTTATGCCTGGAATATACATTTCCTCATTTCTGCTTGATAAAATTTTTATCCATGTTTAAAGGCACAGCTGAGGTATCAACTCTTCCATTAAGCTTTTCCTTGTGCTCCCTGTTGATATTGTTCTCTCCTTTTTTACACTGTTTTATATTTGCTTATGTAATCATAGTTCATAAAAACAAAAATGAAATAGTCCCTGCCCTCAAGGAGTTTACATTTCAGGGAAACTTTCACCTAGGTGATACAACTGATAGAATGCTAGACCTGGAATCAAGAAAACTTGAATTTGAACATAGTCCCAAACATTGACTAGTTTGTGATTCTGGGAAAGTTACTTTTCTTTTATTTATGCATCTTGTTTTCTTCATCTGAAAAAGAGGCTAAGAAAAACACCCATCTACCAGATTTGTTGTATATATCAAATAAGATAGTGCATGTAAATTGTTTTTCAAACGTTAAAGTGATATATAAATGCTAGCAATGATGATGATGATGATGATGATGATGATGATGATGATGAGACAAAGGATGCATCCTGGTAGATATTATCAACCAAGCCCAAAATAGTGTCAAATGCTTAAAATTTCAATGAATATTTGGCTAATTGATAAAGATAAAATAGCAATTAAAAGCATTTTGCTGGAAGAAATTCCACTTTTATACAGGCTAATCTAATTTTTAAGATATCTGAGAAACCATTTTGATTTTTTGTTAGTTAAGGTATAAAAGATCTGTCGAGGTTAGAGAGTGGCAGGCAGTGACTAGAATTAGTGTTAGAATTTTCCCATTACCTCTAACTTGTTCCCTGGAAAATCTTGTCTTCCTTCTTACTCTAAAACATATATTCACATACATAGTATAGTAAAACTAATTCTTATATTAACCATATCCTCCCCCTAAAAAGTCTTAACGGCAGCCTATATTATCACTTCTTTATCAGGAGATGGTTCTCTGAAATTACTGTTTGTCATTGTGTCAATCAGAGTTTTTAAGTCCTTCAAAATTCCTTGTCTTTATGAAGTTGTTTTATAAATAATTATAATTTATATTATAATATATAGTTCTGATCACTTCACTCTATATCAGTTCATTTCATCCTTCCTATGTTTTTCTGAAGCTGTTCCCTTCATCATTTCTTATATTATAAAAATACATTACATTCAAATACTACAATTCATCCAGTCCTAACTAAAGAATAATCTTTGCCACCATAAAAAAAAGGCAATAAAAACCAAACAAAACCCAAACCAAGAGTTACTATATACATATATACATACATATATATGTATATATATATACATATATATGTATATATATATATACATATATATGTATGTGTGTGTATATATATATATATATAATTTATATATGGATCCTTTTCCCATTTTAAAATTTATTTCTCTAAGATACACACCTGGTGTTGTTATCACCGAGTCAGAGATATATATGTATAAAAACACTCTCTTTATGTGTGTGTGGGAGAGATATCTTTCCTAGCTAACTTTGTAATACAAAGTTTGTCCCAATAGCTGTGTGAGATAATTAAAAGAGAAGAGCAAACATTCAGACATCTGTTACCTGATTCATCACAGGTATCCCATGGACCACCTGATTACTACTTGTTACTTTCATCCTAACATCTTGAACAGAGTTATTCATATGTTCCAGAATGGTAAAAGATGAACTCATATACAGCATCAGTAGAAGCCTGGCTTCTCTTTCTGTCTGTAGAATTCTTGAGCACCTAGAGGCTGGTGCAAGTCTTCAAAATGTGCTTTGTTATGTTTCTTCTGATTTGTGTATTTGCCCTTTCCAATTTCTAGACAGCTTTAATATTTTCCAAAGGAATTCCTGGAAGTTCTTTATTTCATCTAAGATCAATTTCTGCTCCTCTCTCTTCCCAGATTTATCTCCTCCACCCCCAACCACACATACAATTGTACTTAATTCTAGTGATTTTTTTGTTTGTTTTTGGTTCAATTTTTGTCTTCTGGAATATCATATTCCAAGCTCTACACCCTTTTAGAGTGGTGGCTACTAAATTTTGTGTGATTTCTAATTGAGGCTTCTTATTACTGAGATTTTTTTTTCTTTTTTTCTTTCTGTCTGCTTGTAATTGTTTTTTTTTTTTTCTTTGATCTTCAAGATCTGGATTTTGGTTTTACTATTCCTAGGAGTTTTTATTTGGAGTTTTAGGAGGTGTCAATAGATTCCATTCTCACTTGGCCCTCAAGGCAAGCAGGCAATAACTTTGTTAGTTCAGAGGGTACAATGGATTGTAAACTTTAAAGGGCTATTTAATGCTAGATATTTTTATTTGTTATTATTATTAAGCACCTATTACACACCAGGCACCAAGCTAAGCCCTTTGCAACTTTTTTTTCCCTAACAACTCTGGGAGGTTAGTGATCTTATTATTCCTTTTTTTTATAATTGAGGAAATGGAGGTTGACAGAGGTTAAGTGACTTGCATAGCATCATACAGCTACTAAGTATTTGAAGCGAGATTTGAACTCAGGCTAATCTGAATATAGGCCCATTGATCTATCTACTTAGTACCCATCTCACTTAGGCAGATACTTTTAGAGAGGGTTCTGCTAATACCCTTGAGACCTACCATAAACATAATAACTCTAGAAATAAAGTTAACATCTGTATTTCTAGGACCTCAGGTAGTAACTGACAGACTCCTAATATCCAAATCCTCCAAACCCAGGTTATTTCCATTGCACTGCCCTGCCATATGTTTCACAAAATAATTTACTGATAAATAAGTTTAGGAATAAATTTTTAAAAGAATTTGTGGAATTTGTATTAGAGATTCTTTTTTTTAAAAAAAAAAGCAGTGATTCTTATCTCTTCAGGCTGTTTTAATTATGATTCTGCATGAAATTAAGTTAAGTAAGGTATTAGGTAAAGTCTAAAGGCACCTTTTCTGTTACTTTACTACTAACAGTTTGGAATGTTTTATAAGTAAGGATTTTAGATTGTGCCTGTCAACAACAAAATATGACAACTCCCATCCTCCTGTTTTTCTTGGTACCAATTTTTCCCCAGGTGTTAACATAATTTCTTTGAAGGACATTCTCTTCCTACAAATGACTTTTCTGCAAAGTTAAGCCCAGAATAAGAACATGAAAGTATCTGATTGATCCTCTTTGATAAAAATGTATTTGAATAATACAGGAGCTATTCTTGCCGTCACTGCCTTCTGAAAATCTTAACAAATTCTTGGGGCTATATGTGAAGTGTAGAGCAAGGCTAATAAAAGGAAAATGGAAATAAGTTGAAGGGCCCATTGATTTAATATGCATAAATTATAATTTTTTCATCTTTGGTAGAAGTGACATACATATCTTAATGAGATCTTTTTGTGCACATGAAGGAAGAAACTATAAAATGTAGGTTTTTAATTGCTTTAAAAATATGTCAATTAAAAGTCTATAAAGAAGATAAATGATAGATTCTCTCTCTGTCTCTTTTTGTCTCTGTCTCTCTCTGTATCTATCTATCTGTATGTGTGTCTCTCTCTGTCTTTCTCATTTTCTTTGTAGTCTTGAGGTGAGCAGGTTGGTTGGCACTCTAATAAGATAGGGAATTCAATAGAATAATGCCCTGCCTCTTTTAGTCCAGAGACAATTCTCTGTGTGTAGAAACTGGCAATCTTCCCAACTCTCTTGAAACTGGTTAAGATAATTAAGTATTGCCAGAATGCTGATAACTAGCATAAGGCTTCATAAGTCTTGGTTTGTATACATTCAATTCATCAAAAAGTTAATTGATGGGATCATTCTCATTCTTATGAAAATGTTCCTCCATTGAACTGTCATTGAGCTAAGAAAGACTTATGTTCAAACATAAATTATGGAAACTGAGCATGATAAATGGTTGTAAGGATAGAAATAGGAATTGTGATTACTCAGTTATAGGAAATTCCTTGATGAGGAACTCCTGCCCATGCAGATTGTTACCTACTCTATAACTTATAGAATTGCCTAGAACAAAGGTTTCAAACTCATGGCCACCTGAGTGTTTTAATTGCACAAAAATGTAATTGGGAAATGTTTAATAAACTAAATAAAAAGATAACATCAATAATGTTAATTTGTGGGAGATTTTAAATCAATATGCAGCTTAGAAAGTTGGGTATCTATTTAAGATAGTACTGACCCATAATACTTAAAAGTAGCTCTCCATAACCATACCATGTTACAGCTATAAGATCTGAAAATTAAAATATTCATAGGAAGACCATGATTTTACTTTTTTAAAGATATAAATGTGACAACTACAGATCTTGATCTGAAAGGAACAATTGGTTTCCTTTTGTCAACCTTCTCATCTTATTAATGAAGAACTAAGGTCTAGAAGTATTAAATCATTTGTCAATGGTGAAACAGTTAATAAGCAGCCAAGCTGGATTTGAATACAGGTCTTCTTGACTCCAAATTTGGCACATCTCCTTCTGTACACCACCATCTTTTAAAAAATCTGTTTATGTACCTTTTCTTCTGTTCTCAATTGTGATAAGAGACAAAAATCTATCAAATTCCATATAAGGAAAACTCAGTAAGTCAGGCTACAATAGGAACTATCTCAAATGTCCACTTAGTAGATGACAGGATATATAAGTACATGGTCAAGTAGATACATTCAAAATTACAGTTCCTGTTTATAATAATCTTTTTTAAAGTTTTCTATCAGAATGTCATAAAATAAGATTACAAGCAAATGATTAGTTTTTCCTTTTTTCAATCTCTCTGCTCTTGGCTTCAAATCAACAGAACAATTCACTTAATTTGTCAGCATGAGCAAGAAATTGCTTTGTTGTTGTTCACTGGTTTTAGTCATATCCTACTCTTCGTGAGTTTTCTTGGCAAAGATACTGGAGTGATTTGCCATTTCTTTTTGCAGCTCCTTTTGCAGATGAAGAAACTGAGGCAAGCAGAGTTAAGTGACTTGCCCAGCCTCTCAAAGTTGGTAAGTGTCTGAAGCTGATTTAAATTCAGGAAGAGGAGACTTCTTAACTCTTATGTCTGATATTTTATCTACCTTTCTGCTCTGCAGAAATTATTCAGTTCTCCATTCCGTTCCTGTCTACTTACATAAGTTTTCCGTCATTTCTCTCTTTTGGAATACTCAGGAATTGGATAGTTGTCAGTATTGAAGTGAACTCTTACTTTAGATATCTGAACAGAAAATTTAAAATAATGGTTTAAATTCAGTAGTTCTTGTTTGAATAAAAAATTAACTCAGCACATGTGGTTTCTTTATCTATGAGAATGTAAATCCTCAAAAGAAGGTGCAAATAAATTACTTTCAAAAAGCATTGCAATAGCAGCAGTTTGTTGACAAATTTGTCAGAACAAAGTGCGTTCTTTACTTTTTTTTTTTTTTTTTTTTTTGGCTGAGGCAATTGGGGTTAAGTGACTTGCCCAGGGTCACACAGCTAGGAAAAGTTAAGTGTCTGCAGTCACATTTGAACTCAGGTCCTCCTGACTTCAGGGTTGGTGCTGTATCCATTGCACTACTTAACTGCCCTATGCGTTCTTGACTTTTAAATAATTTAATCATTACATCTTTTTAAGCAGATTGTGAATGATTCAACTGCTACATTTTTATACGGTAAAACCCAACCAAGTAAAAGCAGATTTGACAACTTCTTTAATGGTGGAAAGTAGGAGACACATTCTCAAAGTGTTAAAGTGGGAATGCAAATGCATGATTCCCATTAAAATTAATAAGAACCACATGGCTCAGTTTCAACTGAGGGCTTTGAAAATTTTTTCATAGGTGTTTATGAATATTTATGCAATCAGAAGGAAAATGTACAATGAGGAACATAACATAGATATTATTCAGTTATTACAGCTCATTTCTTTCCTAGCTGATAATGTAACTCATCTGGAAATAGTGAAATATATCCCACCTTCATTTATTTTGACCTATCTTCACAGTGATCTTTTTTCACCCTTATTCTTACTGTGAACACTTAACGATATCCCTTCTTGCTTTTGAAAAAAATAGAAAGTTGTATCACTGAGTAAGCACTGAGAAAAGGATTGTTACAACAAATAGAATGATTTGCATTGTTCTTATTTTTGTAGCCATTTTATTCCTTTTTGCCATCACTCCTATGAATCCTATGTCCATGGTCAGTGTATGTTTAAGGCATTGGGGTATTGTGCTTTATTAAGTGATTGGGAATGTTCATTTAATTGTTTTCCTCTCTAGAAGGTGCCACAGTAACTATGATTTCATAGATGTGGATATTCCCTCCAGTGATGCAGATGATAGTCATTAATACTTTTAAACATCATGCGCACTTCTTGTTCTTCCCAGGTCATTCTAACCACAATCTTAGAAATCTTTTCTTAAAGTTTTGTTTTTTTTTTTTTTTTTTATATTTCATGGGCACCAGAGGAACCCTGAGGCTGCACATATGTCATTCCTATCTTTACATACCTGGCCTATCTTCTTTTCTGATTTAGATTTCCTCAATGATAATTTTCTTCCATTTGTGTTTATTTTATGGCCTCCTAACAGTTTAATTTTTGAATACTCTTTGGACAATATCATTCATGAGTCACAATAAACTTCGTGAAATTTTTTTCTTCTTCTATTTTGCACTGTTTTATAAAGTAATATAGCTCATAATACTTTTTTTTAACCTTCTTGATGATGTTTTACAAGGAAGTAAGTATTTATTAGTGCCAACTATATATCAGGAACTGTCTTTGACAAATATTTCATTTCATCATTACAATAACCGTGGGAGGTAGTTGTTATTATTATCCAAATTTAATAGTTGAGGAACCTGAGGCAGACAGAGGTTAAGAACTTTGCCGAAGGTCAGTGACACAGTTAGTAGGTGTCTGAGGCCAGATTTGAGCCCAGTCCTGGCTCCAGGTCCAGTGCTTGATCCATTCCACCACTTGGGTATTCTAAATCTTACTAGCATTTCTCCTTGGCAAGGAGATACTATTTACTGCTTAAGGGGCTTTGGAATTCTCAGTAAGTGATTTTTATATTGCTCAAACTATTATAAACCAGATGATAATTAGGTCAATATCTTTTTTCTTTCTTCTTTTTCTTTGCACCATGTGAATAGATTGTGTGAATAAGTCAAGTTAATGCTATTGAAATTGTTTTCTAATAACAACGTAGTATTTTTTCTCTACACCACACTACCAACTAAACAGTAGCTTCTTGAATTCTAAAAACAAGTAGCAGTTCATTTATGAATAAAGAAATTAGACTTCTGGGGCAGCTAGGTGGCACAGTGGATAGAGCACCAGCCTTGAAGTCAGAAGGACCTGAATTCAAATGTGACCTCAGGCACTTAATACTTCCTAACTCTGTGACCCTGGGCAAGTCACTTAACCCCAACTGCCTCAGGAGGAAAAAAAAATTAGACTTCCTAAATTATCATCAGAAAAAAAAAATTAGTACAAAAAGGAACATCACACACTAGAATTTCTTTGTTCAGTTTTCTCATCACTAAAATGAAGGGGTTGGACAGAAGTATTTTCAAAAGCTCTTCAGTGTGGTATAAAAGAAAGAACATACATGGTATTTGGAGTCAAGAGATTTGGGATTGAATCCATTTCTGCTCTTCCCAACTCATTTATCTTATCTAAATAAACCCTATCTTGCTTCAGTCTTATCATCTAAAAACGTTCCTGGAGAGGGAGCAGAGGTGAATACTCAGGCTCCTTTCAACAAATAAGCCTATGATTAAACAGTAATTTGTGAATCCCTTATTTAGTGAACTTAGCATGTTTCTTTCCTTTTTCATTGCTGTATTTCATTTAAAGGCTATTGCATTATGCAGTCTAACTACTAAAAAAATCCAGGGAGTATTTTTAAAAAATATATTTATACAAAAAGAAAAGTCCAGTATAATATTTCATATAGCAATCATAAAGCATAAAAAGTGATTACCTCCCCTAATACATGAAATAATGGTTAAGCAGGGAAAACACAGAGTTATATATATTTTTTAAAGTCCTTGTTCTCTGAGTGACATGATATAGCTGGTTTTATATTTAGTTATGACAAATGGATGATTTATTAAAATAATCAAATGAAATAGAAAACATTGAGTAAAAATAACATCCAAAACAAAATCTAGAAATGTCTTATCTAAAAGTCCTACAAAAACTTAGTACTGTCATGCTTTCCATTATTCTTTCTCACCTCCTGTTAGTAAGCAGGAAATCATGATAATGTAATATTACTTCTGATATCTTTTAGAGGAAGTAGTGTGATGTGATGGCACATAGAACTAGCCTAAAAATCAGAACAACTTAAGTTCAAATCCAGCTTCTAACTCACTTTGTGACTCTAAACAAATTACTTAAGCACTTGATGTTGCAAATAACTTCCTAAATTGCATGAGTTTCAGATTAAGAGCTGATCTATTGTACATTGGGAGAGAGTTCTCTATAACAATGAATTCTTTTGTTATAGAATCCTTTATTTGTTATTCAGTCAAGTACAACTTTAAATAGCACCATTTGAGGCTTTCTTGGCAAAGATACTACAATGGATGACCATTTCCTTCTGCAGCTCATTTTATATATATGAGGAAACTGAGGCAAGTATAGTTAAGTGACTTGTCTAAGGTCACATAATTAGTGAGTGTCTGGGAGCAGATTTGAACTCAGGAAGGTGAGTCTTCCTTCAGGCCCAGTACTCTATCCACCCTATGTTAAGGATTAAATTAGAATTTGTAGGTACCACTGAATTTTAATATGTCCCATGAAATATAAAAATATAAACTTTAAAAAAATGAATTATGCAGCTAATAAATATATTACTGAAAGATTTTTTATTTCACTAAAAAAAAAATTAGACAGGGAAGAATAGAACAGAGATGGCTAATAGGAAATTGAAAGCCAAAAGAGACCCTCAAGAGAACACCAAGTTGGCATTCCTAAATTCAAAGCATGGGGTTTAGAAAAAGTACATTAAAAGTATCGAAAGATCAGGGAAGTGACATTGTAAATGAGGAATGTAGAGTCATGTAGAAGATGACCAGAGAAAGATCATGTAGAATAGGACCAGAGAAAGCTAAGTGTTCTAATTTGCAAAAATAGAAGACAATGGAGTCTAATGGGAGAGACAAGTCTATATACATTAGTAATCTGCTATAAACATTGCTTGAAAGAGATGGGAAATGAGAATTAAGTCTTAAGTCTTTAGAATTATAAAGTCTGCTACAGGATCTGATGCTAAGTAAAGTGAGCAAGACCAAGAGAATATTGTATACAGTAACAACAAAATTATATGATGATCAACTATTATGGATTTGGCTCTTTTCAATAATGAGGTGACTCAGGGCAGTTCCAATAGACTTGGGATGGAAGGAACCGTCCACATCCAGAGAGAGAACTATGGAGACTGAATGTGAATCAAAGCTTAGCATTTTCACTGTTTTTGTTGTTATTGTTTGTTGGCATATTTTTTCTTTCTTGTTTTTTTTTTTCCCTTTGATCTGATGTGTGTGTGTGTGTGTGTGTGTGTGTGTGTGTGTGTGTGTAGCATGACAAATGTGGATATCTGTTTAGAATAATTACACATTTAACCTATATTCACTTACCTGCTGAATTGAGCAAGAGGAGGGAGGAGGAGAGAAAAATTTGGAACACAAGGTTTTGCAAAGATGAAATAATTTGTCCCAAGATGATGAAAGATGTCTGTGGAACACTGAGAGTTTGGTCAGATGTAGAAAATGCCAACGTCATCCATTGCCTCCTGGGACATTGCCTATTGTCTTAATTTTTGTCTTACCATTGGATTTAGAAGAATCAAGAAGAGAAAGTGAGCCTGAGGATTTTGTGCAACTTTACCTCACTTTATTTCAATTCACACATAAGTCAAGACATCATCTGTGATGTGACTGATTCTCTTTGAAAACAAAATCAAACACTCCCAATACATCTCTGTAGCTGTCATCTTTCTATTTCAGTATAATTCATTACAACCTGCCTAGTTTGTCAATACATTCTTAGGTGGCACAGTGAATAGAATGTGGGGTCTGGGAAAAGAAAGAACTCAGTTCAAATCTGGCTTCAGACCCTTCCTAGCTGTGTGATTCTGGCAAATCACTTAATCTCAGTTTCCTTATCTGTGAAATGGAGATCTTAATAGCATCTCTTTCCTAAAATTGTTGAGAGGATTAAGTAATGTAAATTTGTAAAGCACTTAGCATTGAGCCTGGCATATATATAAATGTTAGCTATTATTGTTGTTAAAGCTGAAATAATGTTATTGCTATATACATTTGGCTGTCACTGCTCCAGCCAAAAAATATTTAGTGGTTGGTTTCTTTTTGCCTAATGAATAAATTCAAAGTCTTTTTCCTAGTGTTAAAGGGCCACAATCTGGAACCAAAATCTTTTTTGAGTCATTTCAAATTGTTCTCCTCTATCTACTTTATATTCTAGTAAAAATTAGAAAGGCTCAGTTTCTTAAACATTCAATATCCTCTTTTTTACTCACATACTTTTTAAAGGTAAAGACAACAGCAACAAAAATTTTGTAATAAAAAAAACATCTCTCACTGTTCACTTTATGTCCCTTTGCTTTATTATAGATTACTAGCTATCAGCTGAATGCTTTCATTTGCTTATACCATAAAGGCATGAAAGAGTTAATCCTGTTCTTGGAGGACTGACAGATTCAAAAAGTCACATCCATTGGGAGGATTTGTCTGAGTAAGCAGCTAATCCCTACACCACCTATGTTATTGTCCTTGCAAAATAAATGATTTAATCAAGGTCATAAAGAAACTAGGGAAGGGGAAATCCTGTCTCCTAGCTCTGCCTCACAACTCTTGTCCTGGTAGCAAAATTGCATCCCTAAACTGGTATTGGTAACTTGCCTATAGTTATTAAAAAAAAAAAAAAATCACAAAATTATTCCTTTAATGTGTTACCTTCTCCCAAAAGGATTTAGAAGTTCTTATATTCTTTCCATTCACTGTTCTTAATAGGAATAGTAGTCTCTAGGTGTGTGGCCTGGCAAAATCACTTTCAGGAAGGTTAAACAAATACTTGCCCATTGATTTTCAATACCATATATAGTTTGATCTCTTATTTTAAATGAAAAGCAGAACCTTTTAGCACTGGAATTATCTGGTTTGATGATCTTCATACTCACAATTCCTATGGTTGCAGGCTACTTGTTTCATTTTTATACTCTGTTAAACTGACCTGTGAATTATGCATATAAATCATTCACACGTCTATAAGCAAAATCAGGCCTTTGATTTTCTTTTAAAAAGATTTTTCCCTACTATTAAAAATTTTTCACTTTGAGCTCAACTTTATCTTTTAAAATTGAAAACTGAGCATCCAATGGGTATAAAGCTGTATTTGAGGTACTAATAATAGTGTGATGAAACATAATGAAATGTATGTAGTTTGCATTCCAATAAAATTAAATTTGATATACATGCAACAGTTAACAATAGTTAAGTATTGGGACACTTCCTCAGTGGCTTTTTTTATTTAAATATTTCTACTAAATATTTAAATATTTCTATTTTAGTCTACATCTTTCATATAATTGTAACTTGGGCTATATTTTCCAGCATTTTATAATTTATAAATAATATTCTATATAGAAAAATATTTTATTAATAAGTGAAAATTTTTTCATCATATTTAAATTACAAAAACTAGACTTTTATTTGGTGTCATCTGGTTTTGATTTCTTAATTTTTATTTTAAGATCCCTTCATAAATATTTTGTGAGTCATCTGTGGCTCTACCAAAAATGTCTACTTTTACTGTAAAAAAATGGAAGATTGAATGGTAGCCTTAAAAATGTATTCTGGTCTTGTAAAAATGTTTTTTCTGATCTTGTAATCATTAGTAAAAATATAAATTATTTCAATGTGTAATGTAAATGTAGATTCAAAATAGGATTAGCTTTATGTAAGACAAATTATAAAGTGCTTCAGGCTTTATATATATACATTAGATTGGATTTTAGCCCATCTTCTCTCTATAAAGTGTTTCTCTGTAAGCAAGAGCTCAGAATCATCATGTTACCAGAAATACACAGAAAACTGAAAACATCAAATTGGAATGAGTGAGTTAAATTAAAGTGCTTTATCCATCTGAATAAAAAAAATAGGTAATATTAGTATTGAAATTGATATATTAAAGAAATTGTCATTCAATAAGCATTTGTTATTGTTTAGCTTCCCCCCCCCCCCATCCTGCCATATTCTCCATGACCCCATTTGGAGTTTTCTTGGCAAAGAGACTGGAGTGAATTGCCATTTTCTTCTTCAATTAATTTTACAGAGGAGGAAATTGAGGCAAACGGGCTAAGTAACTTGCCCAAGATTACACAGCTAGTAAATATCTAAGGCCTAATTTTAATTTACATTCTTCTGATTCCAGGGCCATCACTCTATCCAATGCTGCACCTAGCTACCCTAGATATTTATTTAGAACCTGCTTTGTGCTAGGCACTCTATTAGGTAAGTGAGATACAAAACAAAAACTGAAACAGCCCCTAATCTTGGGAGGAAATTGTGTGTGTGTGTGTGTGTGTTTGTGTGTGTGTGTGTGTGTGTGTGTGTGTGTGTGTGTGTATAATAACTATAATGGCAGAACTCTAGCTTCTCAGATGCCATGACAATTATATATTTATATGTTTGTTTCAGCAATAATATATAAAAAATAATATATTGTATTAGTATATAATGTGTAAGATTAAGTATTTAAGTAAGTGTATATAAGTAAGATTATATAATAAGGTTAATGTAAATTTACTGTACTTTTTTTCTTCAAAAAAAAAAAAAAACTTGTTGACTCAGTCTCTCTTCCTGGTGCTTCTTACTGATCATTGTCAGATATGGTAGAAAAAAAGAAGATGCTCTCTTGGTATGATTTAGTGATCATCTAAAAGATGCAAGAAAATGGTTGGTTTTAGGAAACATTGTGAAACATCAATCCATGAACAAACATCTAATGTATTGCTTCTATGTACTAGGCACTATTCTAGGCACCCAGATTAGAAAAACAAAAAATGAAGTATTCCTACCCTCAAAATAAATTCACAGTCTAAAGACAAAATTTTTCTCATACATTTGCTCATTCTTCTATCCCCTTTTTTAGTACAAATAGCTAAACACAGTAACATTGAACAATAACTTCAAATGAAACTTATAATGAAATTTTTTTTTAATTGAGGGAAAATTTTATCTTTTCCAGTAGTCTTTAGCTATTTTAATAATGACCAATTTAATTCCCATCTATTCCCTAGAATTTGCTTATAATTTTCATATTTAACACATTTTATAGAGAGAGAAAACAAAACAACTAGTCTTTTGTTGATAATAGGCCTAAGTTTAGCTGTAATATATGCAGAAACTTGGATTTCAGAATTAGACATGAATAATGGATTTAATTCTCCCCCAAAAAAAATTACCCTCACAAACTCTGGTATTACCATATAATAGTAGTCTTACTATTTTCATTTAACATTTTTTCAGAAATATTTCAAAAATTCCTGTGGGACATGGATTATCGTCTCGTAGACAGGAAAGCAGTTTTAGGAATCAAGAGATCTGACTTTTCCATTTACTCACTTAGTGATTACATCGAAGGACAACATTATGTGAAATACTAAAATCCTTTTAATGGAATGAAAGGGGAGTTCTCTGATTTGTTGGACTGGTGTCATGAAATTGGCACATGCACTTTGGCTCTATAGGAATATAAGGGGCACATGTTCTGTCCCCTGGTTAAAAGACATGCATTAACAGCAATTCCTTATTGATTTCTATGGGTAGGAATTGTACAAAAAAAGAATAGTAACTTGTTTATACATTGCTCGAGTCATTGGCCATTGAGCAAGGAAGAGACACTTATTGTATAGGTTATAAAAGGAAATAAAGAAGTTTTAATACTTTTTTCCTCTATTTTGAGATTTCACTTAGAAGTCTGCCAACTCTTCCTTAAACTTATAATATGGGAAAAGAAAGGGATTTTTTTCTATTCCTTCTTCCATCAACAAACATGATGACTATTCACTCTTCCCAGCAAGAGCATGCACTTCCCAAAAATGTACCTGACATGTCTCTCAAGTTCCCAGTTACCTCTTCTTCAAGTTGCCTTTTATTGAAAATAAATAACTTAACAGAGGGCCTTGGTAGAGGCCTTGAAAAGTCTGAAGCCATTTAATCAAGTACTAATTGCCCAGTAGCTCTTGCTTTCTGCAACTCTATCCTTCTTGGAGAAGATCTTCACCAACAAGAGGATGAGCCACTCATATCTATAGGTTCAGAAGATTAGAACTCTGAGCTGGTCAAACAGCACAAATCTTTGGTGAAAGTAAAATATTTTAATGTATTTCTTCAGTAGATGCATAGCATGTTTCATGTTATAAGTAATGAACTTCCAGGAGTTAAACATACACTCTACTCCATAAGGGAAAAGTTAATCTCCTAATAAGAGGCTACTTTAAAAGAAGGTAAGAGAAAAAGAGACAGACAGACAGACAGAGACAGAGACAGAGAGATGGGGAGGGGTGGTGGTGGGGCAAAAACTGCTATCTCTTTTTCAAGTCAACTATAAGAACAGTTTTTCCTAGCTCAATATCCAATCTTTTTTTTTTTTTTTGACAGATCCCACAACAAAAAAAGACACACCTCAGGGTGTGTCTTTAAGGGAGGGATCAAGAAGGATAGTTAAATAAATAGATGGTGATGATGACAGATAAAAAGAAAGAACTAGAGAGAGAGAGAGAGAGAGAGAAGGAAGAAAGGAAGGAAGGAAAGAGGGAGGGAGGTAGGGAAGGAAGGAAAGAAGGAAGGAAGGAAGGAAGGAAAGAAGGAAGGAAGGAAGGAAGGAAGGAAGGAAGGAAGGAAGGAAGGAAGGAAGGAAGGAAGGAAGGAGAGAAGGAAGGAAGGAAGGAGGGAAGGAAGGAAGAAAAGAAGGAAGGAAGGAAGGAGGGAAGGAAGGAAGGAGGGAAGGAAAAAAGGAAGGAAGGAAGGAGGGAAGGAAGGAAGGAAGGAAGAAAGGAAGGAAGGAAGGAAGGAAGGAAGGAAGGAAGGAAGGAGGGAAGGAAGAAAGGAAGGAAGGAAGGAAGGAAGGAAGGAAGGAGAGAAGGAAGGAAGGAAGGAGGGAAGGAAGGAAGAAAAGAAGGAAGGAAGGAAGGAGGGAAGGAAGGAAGGAGGGAAGGAAAAAAGGAAGGAAGGAAGGAGGAGGGAAGGAAGGAAGGAAGGAAGAAAGGAAGGAAGGAAGGAAGGAAGGAAGGAAGGAAGGAAGGAGGGAAGGAAGAAGGAAGGAAGGAAGGAAGGAAGGAAGGAAGGAAGGAAGGAAGGAGGGAAGGAAGAAAGGAAGGAAGGAAGGAAGGAAGGAAGAAGGAAGGAAGGAGGAAGGAAGGAAGGAAGGAAGGAGGGAGGGAGGAAGGAAGGAAGGAGGAGGAAGGAGGGAGGGAGGAAGGAAGGAAGGAAGGAAAGAAGGAAGGAAGGAAGAAGGAGGGAAAGAGGGAAGGAAGGAGGGAAGGAAGGAGGGAGGAAGGAAGGAAGGAAGGAGGGAGGAAGGAAGGAGGGAGGGAGGAAGGAAGGAAGGAAGGAAGGAAGGAAGGAAGGAAGGAAGGAAGGAAGGAGGGAGGAAGGAAGGAAGGAAGGAAGGAAGGAAGGAAGGAAGGAGGGAGGAAGGAAGGAAGGAAGAAAGGAAGGAAGGAGGGAGGAAGGAAGGAAGGAAGGAGGAAAGAGGGAAGGAAGGAGGGAAGGAAAGAAGGAGGGAGGAAGGAAGGAAGGAAGGAGGGAAAGAGGGAAGGAAGGAGGGAAGGAAGGAAGGAGGGAAGGAAGGAA
>NC_067398.1:452747843-452950343 GCF_016432865.1 Antechinus flavipes
CTATTAATTCTTTTTTCAAGAGATGGAAAAAAACAACAGCTCAATGAATATAGACAGTATTTATAAGACCTTGACTGAGAAACCTTTATGAAATGATGATCATTTTAGTGCTATAGTAACCAAAAACAAACAGCACAGTGAGAGCCTTGTTCTCCAACTGGCTGTCTCCATTAATCGACAGTCAATGTAAAAGAAAGTCCAGGCCATTGACTTTCCTTTACAACTATTTACTTATGTTTTTAATTTGGGCTAATTGTGTTTCTTTTTAATTAACAATTTTCTGACATGTCTTTCTTGCTATTTTGGCTGTAAACATGATCAGATGGCTCCTACTGTGTATGAGTATTCAAATGGCATGCAGTGTGTGGATGCTTACTGAAAAATCTTTACTCTCCACCTAATTCTTTAGTCCATCTAGAGGGAAAGAAGAATCTTACTCTTGAATAATAATCTTAAAGTTCTAATCAGTGCATCCATTATGGTAAACAAATGGATAAATACCATCCAGGTGTTTTGCCTTCATCTATATTCTATATAGTATTTATTTTGCATGCTTCAAAGGGGAGACAGAATATAGATGTTCAAATATGAAGAATAATTAGGGAGGAAATGATGTGAGGCTGGTCTCAAATATATTTTTCCTCCATGGCCACAAGAGGCTTTAGAGCAACATAAAGAAAATCTGTATTGATCTATCTTATTAACCCTACATCATTTTAGGTAAAGATATAGGGAATAAATTATTGTATATTGTATATATATATAACCAAATTTCCTCTTTGTTTTTGAATACAGAACTTCTTACATAGTAAACTACATCTCAGTTCCCTGTTGTATGAACAGTCCCCTGTTCTTCTATTATATTTCCTTCATCATCTTTACGTCATTAAATAACTAGTAAAATTTTTACTCTTCAGGTAAGGGCATGTTACCAATTTGGTGAGTTCTTGATTCATGTTATAAGTTCACAGATCAATATGATGAAATCTGAGGGGATCTTCCCCATGGAGGTATACATTGGTGTCTTATTTAAGAGGACATAGAAAACTCCTATTCATTTGTTTGTTTGTTTTTTTAATTTTGTTTTGTTTTAGTGACTAGGATTATTTCCAAGATGATTAGCAGAGTAGAACTCAGGAAGAAGCATTCCTTGCTATGGTCTATAAATCAAATTGACAGAGCTTAGTCCTTTTTGCTTTTTTGTCCTCTTGCTCAAAAGTCAAATCAATGTGTAGTAGAATGCATCAAATCTTGGGGTTTGGAAGTGAAAAGAAAAAAATCTATTTATAGTACGTTCCCCTAGAAATCAGTAATGAAAGCTATGGGGTAAGAACCCATGAGAGTTTCATACTCTCACTCACAGTTTTTGAGCATAAATCAAAGATTATTGTTTCTGAGAATGCACTTTGCTAAATGCCAAATGCCAAATGATGACAGGGATTGAGGCATTGACAAAATTTTTGAGGAAGCAGAGAGGTGCTCACCCATGTAATTCAAGATGGTATTTCAAGAAGAAAAAAACCTCAACCTCCTGTGTAAATAAGAAGAGATTTCAGTTCCCAAGTGGTATGTTCTTGAAAAAAGCCTCCCAACAAGAGAAGGGGAATTTTTGAAGCAACATCAACCTCAGTAATTACCTTATAAGACTCAAAGTTGGAAAGGCCAAAAGGTCAAGAGGATAGAACTGTATTCTTCTAGATAGACGTCCTTAACAGCAATTTTTTTTTGGGGGAGCAGAAATGACTCACAGAGACTCTGAGCAGTTTTTTTAGAGAGTAAAACCATTACATGAAGGACAAATGATCTGGAAAAGACACTCTTCTCCCTCTCCCCACTATTGTGGCAAGTTATTCAAACAGTTCAAGGCTGATGGAAAGGAGACTATTTGTTCAGTAGTTCCCAAAGTATGTTTATTTTCTGGGGAAAATCCAAACCACAAAGTGGCTTTATAAGTCTTGGGGGGATAAATGAGGGGAACTGTGTAGGACCCTGTGGTGAAAAGAGTCTCACTAAAATGTTAAAGGGTATACCCAATGACAACCCCAAGTTTGGTTTCTTTCCAAGGGTGAATATAGACTATTAAAATGCTTTTTATGCCTCTCTATTTATGAACTTCTGTGAAACTTTGGTATCTCCTGGATTTTCTACTGAAATCCAGGTTATTCTATTTATGTGCGTAGTAACATTGCATGCTTTCATGAAGCTTATAAAACTATTATCAGTGGGGCTGGAACCAGCTTGAATTGGCTCACAAGAGCTGATAGTTAAATTTTCAGTGTGAGCTTTTATACCTCAGAACTCAGCAAATACTACAAATCAGTGCTTGAATTTTGTTTTGTTTACTATCTAGACTTAAGAATTCAGTGAAGAAAATGTTAATAAAGCAGACAAACGTATTTTCAGAGAGCTAGTTGTTAAATATTTACTGGCATATTCTACCTATTACTCCCAATTAGTTATACATAGGGTATAATTTTTATACATTTTTATACAATTTTTATTCATTTGTGTCTGGATCTTTGTGATCTCATTTGGTTTCCTTGGTAAAGATACTGGAATGGTTTGCCATTTCTTTCTCCAGCTTATTTTACATGTGAGCTAAGTAAAACAGAGTGAAATAATTTACCTAGGATCACAAAGTAGTAAATGTCTAAAGCCATATTTGAACTCAAGAAGCTGAGTCTTACTCCAAGCTCAGTCCTCGATCTACTGTATCACCTAGCTATCCATGTTAATTTGTATATTCTTGCCTATTACTCACATTTAAGGAAACCTACACATGAAGTATAATAAGTATGATTTATATTGGAAATTTCCCCAAATTAAACTCCAAAATGGGATATGACAGGCCTTGGACTCAGCTCCGGGATAAGACTGAGATTCACTTGCATCCAAAGTATGGAGGCACTATGATGGGGCAGAAGTTGATGCTGTGTTACTATTCTTTTATAATAATTTTAAAAAACTTTATTAGCTTGGCAAAATATAGGAATATTGTACCAAACTAGAAACATCAGGTTTCTTGTTCTGACATTCATAGTGCTCAAGGGCAGTGCATATGCTTTTACTTTCTGTGATTGCCCCCCTGCCACCTTTTCTGATGAGATTAGAGACTACCAGACACAGATCACAACTGTTTATACACATTTCCATATTTTTGTAATTGTAAAAAAAAAAAAATTATTCTCTAGTGGAAAATCTGAAGTGGAAAGCTGCCATTAATTGGATGGAAATAATAAGTAACTCCACAAAAGGAAATATAACAGCCCCCAAAAGATAACTATAATTATCTCTATCATCTATCTCTATCATCTTTAATTTTCTATATCTTCTATATTTATGTCCATCTATATGGATATATCCTCCCCATGATCTGAACGAGATGAAAATGTGTTTTAAAATAATTCAACAGTAACAACAACAACAAACCACACCAATGATGTTAATATGTGTTTTTCAAAAAACAATATGCAGCTGAGGGAGATCCTTATATATGATTTAGTGGTTCTCATCCAGTAATATCATTTCCATTCTAATGTGATATCATCGCTCTAAGAAACAGTTTAAAAAAATGATAAGGTTCATGGGTAGAGGGAGTCTGTTTATTGTGATTTCACTGCTTCACATTAGTGAATGCACATTTATGCATGTGTATATACACATGCATAAATGTGCGTGAGTACATAAACATGAATACATATCAATATATCTATTTATCTGTCTATATAGATATAATGGTGAATGTATATGTATAAACACATATGCATATATCATGTAATATTATATGTATGTACATAAACACATATACATACATGCCTGTATAATGCACATTTATCACTATCCTTGAAAAAAACAGAGGCACCAAATCCATTACATTGAATTAGAATCTTTTTTTCCTTGATCTTTCCTTTAGCCATGCTGATCATGTTCATAGATTTTTGTATAAATCTATCTTAAGGGTTCTGAAAGGGTTGGACAACCTTGGTGTTCAACATTTAACTTTATAGTCTTCCATATCTTGAAGAATGAATTTTAAATCCCCATTGTAATTTGAGATGAATATTGTCATAGTTGGAGCTAAACAAAATTGTCCTAAACACCCTGTGTAATCATGATGTTATTATTATACAATGCCTTCTTACTAGTAACCTAGTCATGTTTCCCTATTGGGACTATTGCTAATGCCTTAACATGTAAGAAAGTATAAAAGGTGTTATTTACATCTGAGCTACTTGCTGAGGGTCATTTAATTTTACTTCTGTGTGAAGACTTTTAATAGATATACTAGATCAGGGTGTTCTCAGCCATGGTCTAGAATATGCTGTAAATGAACCTGAGATTTTCCATTTTGAGTGAAGCATAACTAAGAATATAGAAGTACACTACTCCTAATTTTTGCCTAAGAATGACTCTTCCTTTTGGGGGGCATCTGAAAGGATTTTATTTGAACTATGAGTAGAAAATCCAGCTGAATGGAATTAAAGGTATCAATGGTAATAAAGTTAGCAAAATTAATTTTGCTTATTCATAAGGCAGTATGTTACAATGGATAGAATACTGTTATGGGCCAGAACTCTGAACTTGAAACAAAGGATTCTTACAAGATGCTAAGTCAGTGGAATTGATAGAGACAGTGGTTGTTTAGCATAGTGCTTAACAGTTCTCTAGTTCAGTACATGTACTTAGTACTTAATATAGTTCCACAAGATTCACACCTATGATAAGAGCATATAAGTTCGGACAAATTCAGCCAGAATCAGAACTGGAAGACAGAGACCATGGTGGTGGGCCTCCTGTCTCCCTTACAGAAACCAAAACACATTCAGGAGACCTCAAGAAGTTGGCAGAGGCAGAGAACAGCAACAAGAGCTGAAGCTCTTGGACCCAAGGAGAGAGATAAGCCTCTAAGAAAGCTAACCAGGCCCCAGGCAAGGAGACAAGATTTTGAAGGAGACAATAAAGGATTTGGACTTTAACCCCTGGCTGCACTTGTGGTGATTACTTGGCTGAAATGAAGGCTGTTCCCAGAGACCCCAAAGAAACCGAAACAAGAAGAACATTACAGAATACTGGAATAAACAGTGGGAGACATGGGCTTTAGTGGCCTACTGGGTTCTGTCACTCATTGGTTATGTGATATTAAATAAGTTTCTTCAGTTCTCTGAGTCCCAAATTCTCTCATCTGTAAGATAAGGCTATTGACTCTGATAATCTTTAAGATTCAAAGCCTGGGTCCTTTTTATAATGGTAAAAATACTTTCTGTCTTCATCAATCCTATGTGTGAATCAAAGTATCCATGAGTACAAGTATCTGATTTATTTCATCACTTTCCCATTTGGATGATCAGATTTTCACATAAATTGTGTTGTCTGTATGTCATTGGTTCTGGACAATTTACATTTTATTGAAACAAATCTTGCCACTCCAATAGGAGAAATCATTAAAATTTCATAAGTGCTACAAAATGAGTATAGCTTTGCATTCTCACAATAAATACCAGGTTTCATGTGCTATAAGGAATCTCTACTATGCTCAAAAAATAGTTACTGAAGGTACAAAAGTACAAGTAGATATTTTATGACCTAATTACAACTAGAAAGAAGTCACCTAATTAAGCTATGAGTTTCAGTTCAAATTTACAAATTAGTTGAAAACCTCTTAGTAGTTTGATTTAAACCCAGGGGAGCAGGAACGTTAACTTATCTTTTCATGCCAACATGGTCTTCAAGGGTTTAGAAGGTCTCAGAAATCAAGGCATTTGTGAAGGTGATTTATGGTGAGAAATCTAATGTATTGAGAGTTTCTTTTTCTAAGTTTTTGTCAATCCTTGGATTTTTTTTTTTTTGATACCCTTTGAAAAAGGATGTGCTTCTAACTACCATTAGTTCTATGCATAATTATAAAAAAAGTCTGATATCTTAAGAGAAATCTAAGAAGGCCATAGGAGATCAGTGAATGTTTTATATAGAAAACTTATAGACTTCATTTTAAGGTATTCTTTAGAAATAAACATTAAAAAATAGGAAAAAAATCCATCTTTTTATTGAGGAAGGAAAGAAGGATTTTTCCCAATATCCTCCCCCAAAACTAAAACAAAATACGAGGGAATGTACCTCTTGTCTTATTATGCTTTGGAGTGGCGCCAGAACGATTTTGTCTAAAAAGGCACAAAATTAAATCCAAAGTGGAAGACAAAAACTGACTTGCTGGCTTCTGAAGGCAGAAGGTGGCAGAAATAGCTAGAATGCAAACTGTATGATGATGTCTGGTCATTCTAAGGAGAAGAGAGCTTCATGCTGATTCACCTTAGTCAAAATTGTGGGAACTGATGAAACATAGAAAGCAGATAGAAACAGAAAATATGGAAAACATTTTATGTATAGCTCATATGCATATTTAATGGTCCTCATCCCAATTCTTTACATGAGCAAGTCAGATATGCAGAAGGTAAATATATCTCCCCTTCAGTGTTCTGGGGGTGGGGAGTTGTTATTTCTGAAAGACTAAAGTGATTCTTTTACTGATAGTATTACTTCAAATCCTCATTCAGTGTTTTTCCCTAATACACATTAAATGCTAGTTACTATCTGCTTAAGAAGATGCTATCTTCTTAATAGCATCAATACTAATGATTAACACCCTATCAATTTAACCTGTTGATTTCTTCTCATTCTCAATGAACAATTTACATAAATTAGTCTGAATTTATATTTATATAAAGCCTTAAGTACAAAATTTGCCCCTCTGCCACTCTACTGAGGCACACTTTTATGCTCTTAGTCCCTAGGGAGAGGGAGCTCAAGCTTAAAGTATTACTTTCAACTATTCTTTTCATTGTTAAGTTCATTTTCAAGGATGTAGAAGCCAATTAATGAATTGCTTCTTGTTTATGGGACAAAATGAATTAGCTTGAGCCAATCTATTACTGAGCAGCATCAATCATCCTAGGACTGGCCCCTTCCTTGGTTCTATAATTGGATTTTCAGTGTTCTTCCAATCATTAAAATTTTATAATGTAACACAGGTGAGTCCATTCCATTCTTGAAAGTTATTCATATGAAAACAGGAAGGAAGAAACACAACTGAATTAACAGGAGTACCTTTTATTCAAAGTCACACCTCACACCAGGAAGCGAAAACTAGCTCACTGGTACAACTTGTCTCCCCACTTGGAAGCTTATGACAGTTATTATCTCACTCTCCATCAAGGACATAAAGAAGCTTAAGTTCCCTTTTGGAATCTTTATATGCATACTCATTTCAGAATTAAGAACCAATTGAAAGGCTTTTTACATTATATTATTGCTATATTTAGTATGAAATAAGCAGAGAGAAGGGGCATCTGGGTGGTATAATGGATAGAGTGCTAATCTTCCTGACTTCAAATCTGGCCTCAGATATTTACTAGTCATGTAACTCTAGGCAGATCACTTACCCCTGTTTGACTCAATGTCCTAATTTATAAAATTAGCTGGAAGATAAAATAGCAAACACTCTAGTATCTTTTCCAAGAAAATCCCAAATGGAGTCATGAAGAGTTAAACATGACTGAAACAACTGAACAGCATAAAGCAGACAAAACTTTCTAAGAGAATTGGTAAGAGTGCTCTCCTATTATGTATCATCAAATAGTTCCAGAAGCAAGCTCCCAAGCAACCACATGAGTTACAACTGTCAGAGAACATGCTCAAATGACTGGACTTTTATTGTCTAGTACCACATTGAAAAGAACAAAATCAAAAGGTCAAGGAAATGAGGAATGGAACTGTCATTTGAAACTTGAATCTGCATCATAAGGAGGATCTGTTTGTCAAAGTAGAAATGATGGAATACAAGAGAGAAAATGACCATTTTATTTTAGAATTTGTGTTATCTGAGTAAAAAAATGAAACATCATTGTATGGAGCCCAGATTTTGGGAGGATGGATTTTAAGTTGCATAAAAAAAAATAGATTAGTATTTGGTGACTTAACAATCCAGAAGGAAAACTGAGCTAAGAGGTCTGAAGGATAAGATTCTGATACAACACCTAAAAATGAATCTGATGAGGAAGAAAATAGGATAGCAGACAGAAGAGGCCAATTTGTACAAACATTGAAACCATTGACCAAATGATATCTTAATATGATAAGCACGGAGTATGGAAACAAGGGAAAATAGAAATGAATGGTGTGGACTTATACGAATATTGTAAAGAATATGAAAGTTTATAGTAATTTTTTTTTTTGGCTGAGGCAATTGGGTTAAGTGACTCACCCAGGGTTACACAACTTGGAAGCATTAAGTGTCTGAAGGCAGATTTGAACTCAGGTCCTCCTGACTTCAGGACTGGTATTCTATCTACTGCACCAACTAGCTGCTCCCACTTATAATAATTTAAAATTGATGGTTCTAGAAATGATCACTTTAAAGTAAAATCAGCTATGAATAAATAAATATCAGCAATTATATTCATAGGGAAAACAAAGATTCAATTTATAAACAAAATAGTAACTTCATTAGAAAACCTCCCAGGATAAGAAAATTAATTAAGACAATTACAGTTTTAGCAGGATTAAAATATATTTATAAAATAGCAACATTTCTTTATAGTTTTTAAAAGAGTAGCTAATATAAAGAGAAACTATTAAAATAATGACAAAAATCTATAAAGTATCTGGGAGACAATCTTTCAAGATCTCCTCAATACTCACATATATAAATGAAAAACACTTTTTTACAGAAAAGAGACTTAAACCATTGAAATGATATTTCTGCTCATAGTTGATTTACACTACTATAATACAATTAATTTATATATTAATGCTATTCCTAGTAAATTAATTTATAAATTTAATGTTATACATATTAAACTATTAAAAGCTTACTTTGTAGAAGACAAAATAAAAACAAAATTAATTTGATAGAATCAGAGTTTCCAATTGTCAAGGGAAATATTGAACCAAATAAGAATGAATTAGAGATAATATTTTGTACCTCAAATTATAACATTCATCATTTTAGTATTTGGTACTGAATAAAAAAAGAACTATATGTCAGTGTAACAGATAACATAAATAGGAATCAGAAACAATCAAATTGTTGTTTGATTAATTCAAGAACATATACTAGTAAGAGAAGGTTGCCTTAATTGGTAAGAACTTGCAGAAAAAAATATATTTAACACATTTAATCCCAATGGTATGTGACTGAAATGTAAAGTCAAATCATTAAAAACTGGGGGAAAATGGATGGAATAATTTTTCACAACTTTAGTTAAAGGGAGGATTCTTAACCAAGCAAGAGATAGAGAAGACTAAATGTAAAATAAAAATTTTTGATTACAAAAAATTGAATACTTTTTTTTTTTTTTTTTGATGAGGCTTGGGTTTAAATGACTTGCTTAGGGTCACACAGCTGGCAAATGTAAAGGTCAGATTGGAATTAAAGTTCTCCTGACTGCAGAACTGGTGTTCCATGCACTTAGCCTTCTAGCTATCCCAAACTGAAAACTTTCTGCATGGACAAAATTAACCTAGTTAGGATAAGTAAAAAAGCTTTCAATTTTGTAAAAAATAGTTTTCCTATTAGAGGAAAAGGAATCATATTCAGAATATATAGGAAACCAACACAAATACGTAGTGTTTATGCTACACTTAGGAGTTAATTTGTTTGTTACTTTATAAAGTCCCTTTGGGTTAATGAAGTAGAAGTTATTTCACAATGTATTTGTATCCCTAGTACTTACCACAGTGTGTATATGTTGATTTATTACTTTTCTTTCCAGAGTTAAACTGACATTGTCCTTATCTTCCAGGAGTCTGCAACATGAGATCAAGGTTGACAATTTTCGAATGATATTTAAATCATCTCTATTTTATCACTGCAGAATTTGAACTCATATAAATTTTTAAAAGTATGATTTTGCAATGTGGTATCCAGAGCTCAATGTTATGTTTGAGTTTCACCATACTTCACTGAAAGCTCATATCAGAATCTCTCAACACTTTTCATCAAATGGTTACATTTAAAGCCGACTTGTAACACTTTGCCAAGTTTCTCCATTCCATGGAATATCTATATTTGCAACCTTTCTTTGCCAGATGTATCAACTTGCATTTTTGGAGCCTGAGCTCATTTTATCATTTGCTCATTAATCCTATCTTTTTTGAGTATATTTGTATAAGGTTTCTATCTTTCTTGGAATTTGCACAAATCTTTATCCCGACAAATTTTATATATATCTTTTTAGATTAAAGAAGGCAATTTCATGTGAGTGTGTTCACATATACACACACATATAGTCTATAAATACATATAGATTACAAATGCACATATCAGGAGTTATGAAGAATTTAGCTAACATTCTACCTCTCAAAGTTACTTTTACTGTGAATATATGTATATATGTATCCAACAAATTCTAATTTACCAGATATATGCATATACACATATTAGTACATTTGTTGTTGAGTAATTTTTCATTCATATCCAATTTTTCATGATCCCATTTGAGGTTTTCTTGGCAAAGATACTGAAATGCTTTACCATTTCCTTCTCTAGTTCATTTTACAGATGAGGAAACCAAGACAAAGAACAATGAGTGTCTTGCCTAGGATCACACTGCTTATAAGTGTCTGAGGCTGCATTTGAATTCCTATCCTTTTGACTCCAGATATAATGCTTTATCTACTATGCCACCTAGCTTCCCCATATATCTATATCTGTTTTTATTTATTTGCATATTTATTATGTGATCCCAGGAAAGTCATAATAAACACTAGTGTTCAGAAAATATTAGAGAATATTTGACAGAAGTAGTAGAACAGGCCTTTAGCTACATGATAGAACCATTATATTTTATGGTTTTCAAACTTTTACTTGTGAGAGGAAAAAGCCTAAAGAACAAAAAAAAATATAGTTGTCTACCTCAGAAGGAAAATGGTATGTAACTTGAAAAACCCAAATACAGGAAAAAGCAGATGGATCAGTATAACATTGGCTGCTTTGCCTTGTATGATATCAAAGCTCCAAAGGGTTACCTATTCAAATTCTTTGCAGATCATGAGTCATTCCAAGCTATTGGAATTGTACTATATTTAATATAAAGATCAGAAAAAGTGAAAAGGAAACCAAATTAAACATCTCTATGGAGACATCACCTACTTGCATTTCTCTTTTTTTCCTCTCAGATTTCTGGGTGTAGAGATCACTGATTGGATGTACCCAGAGTTAGTGGAAAGAAATAACTAAAAAAGGATATGCTCATCTCTCATCCGTGTCTTAGATGGGAAAGCAGGGAATACAATGAGGGGTTTATATTTCCTGTTTGAAACTCATGAACTAAAAAATAAATTAACTTTGTTGATTCACTTAGACTTCACTTAGAATGCATTTTTATAAGAAAATTATAGGATTCTGAGAGCCTAAATTTGTAGCTGAATGGGATTTTAGGAGTTATTTGGTTCAGACCCTTCATTTTGCAGATTAGGAAACTGAGCAAAGTAATTTGCCCAAGTTCACACAGGTAGGATGCAGCAGAGACAGGATTTAAATTCAAATCCTTTGGCTACCATATGCTGAAACTTCATTCTTAGTAAGTAAATTATTATAACTTTTTTGGGAAATAAAGAATTGTGGTGAATTCACAGGAGGTTGATTTCACTATTTTTCATGACATTGAAATTATAGTTTAATAGAAGATCAAAAATATTAATTAACACACTCCATTCCATATTCAACTTGGGAAATATTGTGGGCAAATAATTATAGAATACACATCTGGGCTCCAGGCACAAATAACCTTCAGACTTTCCATACAAGGAAGGAATTTCTTTTGTAGTGGGGATGACTTCTTATTACCTGATGTTTTGCTCCATCTGGTCCCCACTGTTCCTGAAGTTTAGAAATGAAACATAATTTGTTAGGAACTCCTTGCTGGTTGAAGCCACAGTGTTACTCTTTGGTTTCATGGTTTGCTATTGTATTCTCCCCTAACTTAAATACAAATGATATGTAGTAATTGACATTGAATCTACTTCATTCAACTCTAAATCCAGAGATCTTTCTACTTTATCTACCTCTGATATGCCTTCTGAATCTATGATCTCTCTGTGATTTAGTGATTACTATGCAACCATACCTTTTTAAAGGAAAGACTCTGACTAAAGAACCAAGAAATTTTAGAGCTGAACTGATCATTACATATAATACTAATTTACTATAGGAGAAAATGTTTCTTCTTTTTTAAAGTAGGGTGGATTAGGGGTAATTTAGAACTCAACAGAAAATTCCCTCATGTGCAACACCTTATTCTTTGACAATGTTTGGGTAAATGAGGCGTTACTATATCTGTTTATTTTGACTTGACCAAAGGGTGAAAGAACTCCTGTTGATATTTTTTCTTGGGAGCCAGAATTTAACCTTTACCCTTGGGTAATATATTTATTTAGAAGAGATTTTTTTTTCTTGCTCCATATTTCTTTTTCTCTTCTCTCTTAATTTTCTTTTCTTTTACTTTGCATCTTAAAAAAATTCTTTTTTTATCCATCTCCTTTTTTTCCTTTTCTTTTGACTTTATTGTCTTATTCCTATATATACAATTTAAAGACTCCCCCCACCTTTTTTTTTGATTTGCCAAATAAGCTTCCATGAATTAAGTCTTCAGATCATAAAATGCATTTTGTGCCTATTATTGAATGATTTAGCAACTTAAAAACTCTAGTGTTGAAAAGGAGTTAAAGACCATTAAGTTCAATTATCTTCTTTAGCATATGGGGAAACTGAAGTCAAGAGAGGAGATACTATTTGCCCAAGACCGTGAAAATAGTGACAGTGCTAAAATGAAAACTAAAGTCCTCTTACTTCAAATCCAACACCTTTTCTTCTATACAATACTTCTTGGTATATTCTTATGCTAGCCACAAAGTACTTAAAACACTCTGTAACCATACAATTCTATACAGGAAAACAGCAAGATGAGGCAGCTAAGTAGAAAAGCAAAAAGAAAGACCTGATCTTAAAGCTTACTTTTTAACTTACTGGCTAAATGTTCCAATGGTAGACACTCACTTTTTTCAACCTCGGTCTTCTGTAAAGAAAGGGAATTAGACTTGTTAGCTTCTGGTATCCCTTCCAGCCCTAAATCTATGGTCCTATTTATTTATTAGCTTTATGAAAAATCTAGGGTACACATCACATCAAAAATGAAATATTTTGGAAATATGAATATGCTTCAAACATTTGCATGATTGAATTTTGCATTTTTTTTATTTGAATGTTTTAATCTCATGTATACTTTGCCAAAATTCTCCACTGAGTTTATATTCTCTGTGTAAACTCTATTTTTTAAGCCTACTTCAGTTTCATATGAACTACATATGTAGCCTATCTAAAGTATCCATGTCTTGATTCAATGTTAAGTATAATGATAGCTCTATAAAGATTCAATCACAAATCTGTTTCAGTCACTGATTAATGAGCCATCCAGAAATAACAAATAGAACCAAGTCCTGACTGATTTGTTCCCTCTTTTTTTTTCTGTTGTTGCTCATTGTTTCATTTAAACAATATATTTACATATTTATTTTCAGACATTTTATCCTAATATATCATACTTTTAAAAAAAATTAATAGCTTTTTATTTACAAGTTATATGCATGGGTAATTTTACAGCATTGACAATTGCCAAACCTTTTGCTCCAATTTTTCCCTTCTTTCCCCCCACCCCCCTCCCCTAGATGGCAAGACCAATACATGTTAAATATATTAGAGGGTAATTTAAATACAAAATAAGTATGCATAGATCATACTCTTTACTGAGGATAACTTTTGGGAGCAAAGATTGAAGCTCATTATTCTTGCATAAATACCATCAAAGTGTTTAGAACAGCAGAATCAATTATATGGGTAATTCAACCATAATAGCTTTCTATTTGAGGAAATAGACCTCTATTTTATAGTTTGATCATCAATATTAGTTGACTTAATTGAGAGCTTGTCCAGTTTTCAACTGCATCTGTTTCATTGAATTGCACATTCTGTTAGACCTCAGAAGTAAACTGCCCAATTTATGAACCCACCTTAACAAAATCTCCAACTAACCATACCTTTTATATTTAAGCACCATTAGCAGCATATAATTTACTACCTTTTGGGATTATTCATTTTATTTTTGAACAGCTCTAATTATGGGCAAGTTTTTCCTTAACTTGGGTCATAATCATATTCTTCCCATTTTCCTTCCCTCTTTTCTCCCTCCTACTATCTTAGTTTCACACTTTGGGGCCAAAATGGACAAGTTCAATTGGTCTTCTACTGGGCAAAATTTCATATGTTAGTTGACTGATGACATTCCCAGTTCTATCATTATATCCCAATGCAGATTTTGTCCTTCACCATAGTGAAGTCTAGTAACCCTCCAATCAAACCTCTTACACTTTCATGGGTATGTAAAGCATGGCATTCCCAAACTGTGTTATAGATGTGGTCTGATTAGGGAAGAATATAATGGGATCATCATTTTCTTAGACAAGATTAATTTAAGATGCAAAGATAATTGAAAGCTTGCCCTAAGTTGTGATGATTTGTACATGTCCACAACAAAATGAATCCATTTTGACAAGATGGTTTCAAGTTGTTTTGTAACAATTGTCCTTCAGAAATGGCCTGTAAGTTTTATCTCTTCCCTGCCAGGGTATTATCCTCCAAAAAACCTGTTATACAACTGTAAACATTCCTATCCCAAGTCTGACTGTGATTGATGGAATTCAGTTCTGAAATTGCTTACTTATCATAGATTAGAGCTACCAGGAGGGGACATCAATCTTTCAGCACCTAAAAAAAGGAAGTCTTATTTATCCATAGACATTTTTCCATCTGTTAATCAGATGTACAATTTAATTGTCAATATTTGATGTTGTCAGGGTAGAAAAAAGAGATATTTATTATAACAATATGTTTTTGTTCCATGACAATTAATCAAAAAAAGAAAACAAAATATTATTGTTTTTAATTTTATTTTAATTATTTTAATAATAAAATATTATTAAACATTTGCTAACTGGAGATTAATACATGCTACATTCCTGTGCCTTTAGCCAAGAGAAGATCCCCATGAACACTAAATGCATTTGTTATAATTTATTCTACATTGAAAATAGATTTTTGGCTTATTGTCAATGCACACAAAAACAACTTTTAAAAATGAATTTATTGACACATTTTGTTTGACAACAGACATTCCCCAAGAGACATCTAAATATTCTCCATCCCTTTCAAATTATATTTACAGAAAATAGTTAGTTTATCCATTAATACTCAAAAAAGAGGGATGTCCTTTACTTTTTAAGAAATGCTTATTAGAGATTTACATGAACTGATGCTGAATGAAATGAGAAGGAACATAAGATCATTATATACTTCAACAACAGTACTATATGATGATCAATTCTGATGCACATGGCCCTCTTCAACAATAAGTTCCAATAGAGCAGTAATGAACTGGACCAGCTACACCCAGCGAACGAATTCTGGGAGATGACTATGAACCACTACATAGAATTCCCAATCCCTCTATTTTTGTCCACCTGCATTTTTGATTTCCTTCCCAGACTAATTGTACACTATTTCAAAGTCTGATTCTTTTTGTACAGCAAAATAACTATTTGAACATGTATACATATATTGTGTTTAACTTATACTTTAATATATTTAACATGTATTGGTCAACCTGCTATTTGGGGGAAGAGGTGGGAGGAAAGAGGAGAAAAGTTGGAACAAAAGGTTTTGCAATTGTCAATGCTGAAAAATTACCCATGCAAGTATCTTGTAAATAAAAAGCTATAATAAAAAAAATTTAAAAAAAGAAATCTCATTAACAAATATTTATTTGAAATATTTCATGCATCTGTTGAACAGATTTCAATTTTGATTTGCATTGTCTATATATGTCTATGTCTGGACTCACAAGTCCAGATTGCCCATCAGCTCAAGGTATTACTTGATACTTTAGTCCTTTCAGGTTCAGAATCCTCCTGGAAGTGGGACTTGCTACTCCAAGAAGCAAAGCTATGGTAGAGATGTTGTAATATGGGAGCAACCTGCCAGTGCTGCTGGAGATCTAACTCAGACCTGTAGAATGGATATCTTCATGTGAGAGGATGATGACAATGATACAAAGAGACTGAGAGGCAGTTGAGTTCTCTCACCTCTCTCCTCTTTCCTCTTGTCTCTGATTTATTTCATTCCCAATCCACAAGGAATATCTGTGTCAAAGGCTGCTTTGTGACTCCTTCAAGTGTTATGATTTACAGCTGTGAAGGCTCTCCAAGAATTTACCTGCCCCTTCATTTAGGCATGGCTCTTAACAATTTCCTTTTTTTTTTGTTTTATGAGACTGTGGTTATTTCTCCCCCACAGCATGGTCAGTAAGTTTATGCATTAATTGTTATCTAAGTTCACATGCTAAGATATCTGAGTCTGCATGCTAAGGAGTGCAAATAGTACTATAGTAGTACTTGTGAGATGTCATGGAGGCAAATTTTCTAACAAATGGAGAAGAGGAATATAGTCAGAACAGGCACTTTTTTTTATAAGTTTCTCATCAGTCTCCTGGCTTGGCCTTTTGATGTATTGGCCCATTTAATTACCCAGCTAAAAAAGTCTTACTAGGTCTCTTCTCCCTTTCCTTCCCTATGGGTTACCAAAGGAACTCTGGGAAGATCCTACTCATGAACAATTTTCAAGTGCTGTTGCTTCTTTATTTCTTATGCTTCTTATGATTCTTGTGTTCCATGTTTAGTCACCATATGTTATAATATGGGAGACACCTGCCAATAGCTGCTGGCGGTTTAACTCAGACCTGTAGATCTCTTCATGTGAGAGGATGATGATAATACAAGGAGACTGAGAGGCAGTTGCATTCTTTGATCTCTCCACTGAGAGGCAGTTGCATTGTCTGACCTCTTTCCTCTTCCTTCTTGCCTCCAATTAATTTCATTCCCAATCCATAAGGAACATCTATGTTAGTAAAGGTTGTTTTGCAACTCCTTCAAGTGTTAGATTCACAGCTGTGGAGGCTCTTGGAGAATTGACCTGCTCATTCACTTAGGCATGGTCCTTAACAATTCCCAGTTTGTTTGTTTTTTTAATAGGAATGTGATTATTTTCCCCCTTCAGCATGGTCAATAAATTTGTGCATTAGCTATTATCTGAGTCTGCACACTGAAGAGTGCAAACAACACTATCACCTCTGGATGGTTGTAGGGTGAGATACTATAGCAGGTGTGAATCTTGTGAGATGTCATGGAGGCAAACTTTCAAATGGAGAAGAGGACTATAGTCAGAACAAACATTTTTGATACATCTCTTATCAATCTCCTGGCTTGGCCCTTTGATGTGTTGGTCCATTTAATTACCTCAACTAAAAAAGTCTTACCAAATCTCTTCTCCCTTTCCTTCCCTGTGGGTTACCTAAGGAACTGTCCTGGGAGGATCCTCTTCACAAACAGTCCTCAAGCTGTTCCTTCTTTCTTATGTTTCTTATACTCCATTGGGTGCCATATGTTGTAATATGGGAGGCACCTGCCAGAGGCTGCTGGAGATCTAACCCAGACCTATAGAATGGATCTCTCCATGTGAGAAGATGATGACAATGATATAAAGAGACTGAGAAGCAGTTGAGTTTTCTAACCTCTCTCCTCTTCCCTCTTGCCTCGAATTTATTTCATTCCCAATACATAAGAAACATCTCCTTCAAAGGTGGCTTTGTAAAAGTGTTAGATTCACAGCTGTGGAGGCTCTCAGAGAATTGAGCTGCCTCTTCACTTAGGCATGATACTTAATCTTCTCCTGAACTATTAGTTCCCAATTTTGGAATTTCTGTATTCAAGCTCCTGTGGAAGAGATAAAAACAAAACAAAACAATAAAACAAAATAGAAAATATGTAAAGGGCTGAGTCTTGAGTTCATGCACTGAGGTTTGGACAAGCAAGCACTTAGGGCTAATTACCAATTGGACAATACTTTATTAGCATTTGCTTGGAAAATAGCCCACCCCACCATTCTGTCCAGGTTCAATCTGTTGGTGTATAGAGAAATTGGGAGGAGGGATTGGAGGGTGGAGTAAGAAAGCAGAGTGACTCCTGTCTGGATTGGTGTGGCCATTCCTCTCATGTCCACAAAGAATAAAGATCAAGGACTTTTGCTTATCCTGACTCTGGCTGATTCTAAAGTATCCAAGGTGCTAACATGGTCATCACAAAAATAGAAATGAATATGGCAGTTGTTAACTTAGATTCAGTCTCCTTAGTTCTTTTTCTAGATGCTTGTGGCATTTTCTGTCCAGAGTCTATTGGGGAATGTTTTGGATCACTGAGACACTGAGAGGAACATAGTCTTTCATATTCTTTTTTCACATTCTTGCTGTTATTGCGTACAATGTATTCCTCGTTCTTTAATTTTGAAGGAATTATTTTCCTCAGTGAGCTTTTATACTTCCTTTTCCACTTAGCCAATTTTTAAAGATGTTATTTTCTTTGGTGTTTTTTGTGTTTCCTTTACAAAGCCATTGACTCTTTTTTTCCCATGATTTTATTTTTTAAAAAAATAATAGCTTTTTATTTTCAAAATACAGTGATTTTCTTCTACGATCAGAATTTCTTTTCCTAATTTTTTCTCTCTCTCTCTTATTTTTAAAAATCCTTTTTGATTTCTTTTGACTTTTTTTGTAGTCTTTGACCAATTTATGTTTTTCCTTTGAGACTTTGAATGTAGGTATTTTAACTTCTTCCTCTTCTGTTTCTGTGTCTTGATCTTCTCTTTTACACAGTAACTTTTTCTGGTGATATTCTTTTTATTCTTATTATTTTTTATTATAGCTTTTTATTTACAAGATATATGCATAGATAATTTTTCAGCATTGACAGTTGCAGATCCTTTTGTTCCAACTTTTCTCCTCTTACCCCCAGATGGCAGGTTGACCAATACATGTTAAATATGTTAAGGTATAAGTTAAATACAATATATGTATACATATCCAAACAGTTGTTTTTCTGTATAAAAAGAGTCGGACTTTGAAGTAGAGTACAATTAGCCTATGAAGGGAATAAAAAATGCAGGTGGACAAAAATAAAGGGATTGGGAATTCTATGTAGTGGTTCATAGTCATCTCCCAGAGTTCTTTCCCTGGGTGTAGCTGGTTCAGTTCATTACTGCTCTATTGGAAGTGATTTGGTTCATTTCATTGTTGAAGTGGGCCATGTCAATTCTGATGGATCTGAATTGATCATCATATAATATTGTTGTTGACATAAATAATGATCTTCTGGTCCTGCTCATTTCACTCAGTATCAGTTCATGTAAGTCTCTTCAGGCCTTTCTGAAATCATCTGAAATGTTGGTCATTTCTTACAGAACAATAATATTCCATAATATTCACATACAGAAATTTATTCAGCCATTCTCCAATTGATGGGCATCCACTCAGTTTCCAGTTTTTGGCCACTACAAAGAGGGCTGCCACAAACATTCTTGCACATATATGTCCCTTTCCCTTTTTAAAAATCTCTTTGGGATATAAGCCCAGTAGTAACATAAGGGTATGCACCTTTGATAGTTTTTTGAACATAGTTCCAAATCATTCTCCAGAATGGCTGGATGTGTTCACAATTCCACTGACAATGTATGTATGTCCCAGTTTTCCCACATCCCTTCCAACATTCCGCATTATCTTTCCCTGTCATTGTAGCCAATCTGACAGGTGTGTAGTGGTATCTCAGAGTTGTCTTAATTTGCATTTCTCTGATTAATAATGACTTGGAGCATCTTTTCATATGGCTAGAAATAGTTTCAATTTCTTCATCTGAGACTTGTCTGTTCATATCCTTTTGACTCTTTATCAATTGGAGAATGGCTTGATTTCTTATAAATTAGAGTCAATTCTCTATATATTTTGGAAATGAGGACTTTATCAGAACCTTTGACTGTAAAAATGTTTTCCCAGTTCATTGCTTCTCTTTTAATCTTGTCTGCATTAGTTTTGTTTGTATAAAAACTTTTCAATTTGATATAATCAAATTTTTCTATTTTGTGATCAATAATGATCTCTAGTTCTTCTTTGGTAATAAATTCCTTCCTCTTTCACAGGAGTGAGAGGTAAACTATCCTATGCTCTTCCAATTAATTTATAATCTCATTCTTTATGTCTAGGTCACGAACCCATTTTGACCTTCTCTTGGTGTATGGTGTTAAGTGTGGGTCAATGCCTAGTTTCTGCCATACTGATTTCCAATTTTCCCAGTAATGTTTGTCAGACAGTGAGTTCTTATCCTAAAATCTGGGGTCTTTGGGTTTGTCAAACACTAGATTATTAAAGTTATTGGCTATTTTGTCCTTTGAATCTAACCTATTCCACTGATCAACTAGTCTATTTCTTTTTTCTTTTTTTTTAATAACTTTTTATTGATAGAACTCATGCCAGGGTAAATTTTTACAACATTATCCCTTGCATTCACTTCTGTTCCGATTTTTTCCCTCCCTCCCACCACCCCCTCCCCCAGATGGCAAGCAATCCTTTACATGTTGAATAGGTTACGGTATATCCTGGATACAATATACATGTGCAGAACCGAACAGTTTTCTTGTTGCACAGGGAGAATTGAATTCAGAAGGTATAAATAATCCGTGAAGAAAAACAAAAATGCAAGCAGTTTATATTCATCTTCCAGTATTCTTTCTTTGGGTGTAGCTGCTTCTGCCCATCTTTGATCAATTGAAACTGAATTAGCTCTCTTTATCGAAGAGATCCACTTCCATCAGAATACATCCTCAAACAGTATCATTGTTGAGGTATATAATGATCTCCTGGTTCTGCTCATTTCACTTAGCATCACAACTAGTCTATTTCTTAACCAATACCAAATGGTTTTGGTAACTGCGGCTTTATAATATAATGTTAGATCTGGTACGGCTAGGCCACTTTCATTTGAATTTTGTTTCACTAATTCCCTTGAAATTCTTGACCTTTTGTTTTTCCATATGAACTTTGTTGTTATTTTTTCTAGGTCATTAAAATAGTTTTTTGGGAGTCTGGCATAGCGCTAAATAAATAGATTATTTTAGGTAGTATTGTCATCTTTATTATATTTGCTCACCCAATCCAAGAGCATTTAATATTTTTCCAATTGGTTAGATCTGGCTTTATTTGTGTGGAAAGAGTTTTGTAGTTTTGCTCATAAAATTTCTGGTTTTCCCTTGGCAGATAGATTCCTAAATATTTTATACTGTCAGTAGTTAACTGTAAATGGAATTTCTCTTTGTAACTCTAACTGTTGGGTTTTGTTAGTGATATATAAGAATGATGATGACTTATGTGGGTTTATTTTGTATCCTGCAACCTTGCTAAAGGTATGGATTATTTCTAATAGCTTTTTAGTAAAATCTCTGGGGTTCTCTAAGTATACCATCATGCCATCAGCAAAGAGCGATAATTTGGTTTCCTCATTACCTATTCTAATTCCTTTAATTTCTTTCTCAGCTCTTATTGCCAAAGCTAGCATTTCTAATACAATATTGAATAGTAATGATGATAGTGGGCAACCTTGTTTCACTCCTGATCTTACTGGGAATGGTTGCAGTTTATCCCCATTATATATGATGCTTACTGATGGTTTTAAAAAGATGCTAATGATTATTTTAAGGAAAAGACCATTTATTCCTATACTCTCAAGTGTTTTTAATAGGAATGGATGTTGGATTTTATCAAATGCTTTTTCTGCATCTATTGAGATGATCATATGGTTTTTGTTAACCATATTTTGTTTGGTTATTAATATGGTCAATTATACTAATAGTTTTCCTAATATTAAACCAGCCCTGCATTCCTGGTATAAATCCTACTTGGTCATGGTGTATTATCCTGGGGATGATTTTCTGTAGTCTTTTTGCTAATATCTTGTTAAAATTTTAGCATCAATATTCATTAGGGAGATTGGTCTATAATTTTCTTTCTCTGTTTTCAACCTACCTGGTTTAGGTATCAGTATCATGTCTGTGCCATAAAAGAAATTTGGTAAGATTCCTTCATTCCCTATTTTTTCAAATAGTTTATATAACATTGGGGCTAATTGTTCTTTAAATGTTTGGTAGAATTCACATGTAAATCCATCTGGTTCTGGAGATTTTTTCTTAGGGAGTTGATTAATAGCTTGTTCTATTTCTTTTTCTGAAATGGGAGTATTTAAGCAATTTACTTCCTCCTCCTGGTGATATTCTTTTGCTGTTTGCTGTTTTCTTTTTCCAGTCTATTTCTTGATATAATTATATGTTAAGATTGGTCTCTGCTACTGGGATGGAGTCTCAAGCTTTAGGCATTTCTTGTGGCTAAATTCAGAGCTAGTTTTGGGCTTTTGTAGGTTTTCAAATTTTTCAGGGTGTTATAACCTGAGAGCTGTGGTCACTGTTCTCTTGGTCTGAGTTTAAGTCTGTGAATGATCAGAATCTCTCTCTTCTTCTTCTTCTTCTTCTTCTTCTTCTTCTTCTTCTTCTTCTTCTTTTTATTTATTTATTTTTTTTGCCCTGGAACTGTGACCAGAGCCATTGTACCTTTATTGCATCAAGCACTGGTGAACTAGTGCTTATTTCTGGCAATGTGACCTGGAACTGTGTATGAGAATTCGAGAGTCTGCACTCAGTGGCAGCAAAGGGACCCCCTGTAATCTATTTCTGATGAGTTGTTCAACTCCCTTTCCATTTCTGTGCTGAGAACTACCAAAGCTGCTGCTGCTGCCATGGTAAACTGCCTTCAAGGTCTGATACTAGTGCCCTGGCTGCTGTTTGATCTGTGCTGGACTCTACCACTGTGCTGAAATAGACCTTTTCTGCCAACTTCATTAATTGTCCTGGGCTAGAAAATTGCTTTACCTTACTTTTTGTTGGCTTTGCCTCTCCAGAATTCAACTCGAGCCATTATTTTGAAGTTGTTTGAAAGAAAATTTACAAGAGCTCAGGTGAGTTTTTACATTATTTCACCATCTTGACACATATATTTTTAAATGCCTGAAGAATATCTCCACCGTTATGTTCTGACTCAAACACAGTATTTATAAGTCAACTTCATCATCTTCCCTCTTGCCCCTCTAGGATTACATAAAATACTTCTTTTTGGCATGTAAAGCAGTATCCAGAAATGGTATTATGAAAACCAAGAGTAAAAGTAGGAAGTAGGAATGGAAAGTCACTCTGAAGTTTGGGAGATAAAACTAAAATCTTATGTAGTCCTAGAGGTACTAGGCAGTCATTGGCATTTGTTAAGTCATTGGCATCTGATACAATGAAATCTCTCCTTTAGGAATATCCTTTGGTAGTTTTGTGGAACATGGATTGAAGAGAGAAGAACATTAATAAAAATATGGTGTTTGTAACAATTGAGGTGATTGTCCCATTCTATTCTGTTGGTAAGATGTATATGGAATGTAAAGTATAGTTCTATAAATAACATTTCAGAAAGGTATTGACACGATAGTATATGTCAAAAAGGGCAATCAGGATGACATGGACTATGAATCATGTAATGGAAAAGAAGGTTGAAGTAATTATGGATTTTGACCCATAAAGAAAAGATGTTGGGAACATTCAATAGATGTCATCCTGAGTCACTCTAGAGAACAGAACTAGAACCACTGTGTTGCCAAGAGGCAGAATTTGGCTCTGTAGGTGAAGGACAGGTATGAATCTTTGTCATTGTGTGAAATTTGGTCATTCCTTTGTATAGCTAAATTTCTGATTTTTTGTGATTGAGGCAAGTTTCAAAAATATCTTTTGGGCAAATAGCACAAAAAATAGCATTGATACCCCCCTACCTCTTGTCTGTAATACCCCCTCTCTTGATAATATTATAAGTCTGGAGAACTATATTGATTCCTCTGGGAAGTCAGGATCTGATGGAAAAAGAAAAGTGGTGATATTCTTAATTATCTGTTGGTTAGCTACTTTCTCAACTATGTCATTAAATATAACCTGTCCCATGTTTAATGCTTTGCCAGGTTGAGTGTTTATAAGGGAATTGAAGACCAGGTTTTGGAAAAAGGCCAGAGAAGACATTCCCTGCATATTATAGGTGGAAACAGATGAACCAGAGAGGAATGAGAAGCACCCCACAAATATATTAAGGGCCATTTGTATGGAGAGAGTCATTGCTATAAGGGTTACATAAGAAAGACCTTTTTAATATTTACAGCTCCCTACAAATTAAATGAGCTAACTGGGGAATATTGAATTCCAATCTGTTTGGTTTGCAGCAGCAGATGGATGACCACTTGTCAGGGATGCTACAGAAGAGATTCATACTTTGGATAGAGGATTGAAAGAGCTGACCTTTGAAGGCTATTTCATTTCTAATATTATATGATATACCAGTTACTAACCTACATCCCTTAGATGTCTGGAACCAATTTTTATTCATCTTCTGAATATTATGTTCTCTAAATGCCCATCATCTCACACAATAATTTTAGGAAACTTGAACTTTATTTTTGGCAATGGATTTGTCAAGAATTGCTCTATACAAATCAAGTTTGAGAAAACTGCTTTCCCACCAACTATCTCTCTTGAGATAATAGTTTGAGCTAAAGGAGAAAATACCTCATCAAAGGCATTTATTTTCACAATCTCATGATATTAAATGTCAGACTCTGGAATAAGCTTAGGGGAATCTCCCATATATTTCTAAGTAGGAAATCAGTGTAATTGACTGAAAATAAAATTCTTTATTTATCTTCTCCCTAGAGACTGACATTATAGACTACACTGAAAATGACCATTTCCTCCTTAAACTTATTCTGACCCTGAATATCACTAATCCTGAATGTGACCACACACAATTGCAAGGATAATAATATAGAGATAAATGGTTTATGGTTCCTTCTCCTGAGGACTAGTAATTTGTTAGCACCCTGCTCTCATTGGGAGAAATGCTAGGTAGAGGTCCTCAAACTTTTTAAATAGGGGGCCAGTTCACTGTCCCTCAGACTGTTGGAGGGCAGGGCTATAGTAAAAACAAAAACTTTGTTTTGTGGGCCTTTAAATAAAGAAACTTCATAGCCCTGGATGAGGAGGATAATCGTCCTCAGCTGCCACACTGAGGAATTGAAAAGAACACTATTCAAATCTTCATTTTTCCATGTTCTAGTTATATAACCACAGGTAATCTTTTCTACTATCTGGACCTGAGCTTCCTCATTCACAAAATGAGATAAACAGACTAGTTGTCCTCTAAGGTTCATCCAATGCCCTCTAGCTAGACCAATCTAAATCTGCAGTAAAAGCTATTTTCTTTTTTGGACTAAAAGCAAGCAGCATACTCTGGTTTGTTAGTGGTGATAGTCAGAGGCCATTTAGCCCAGGGCAATGTCATCCAGTCCAGAGTTCAGCAAGCTTTTGAGTGCTAATTTATATAGAATGATAATTATTTAGGTGACTTGTTGATTAAAGCTAGCCTATTCTTGTCATTTATATAAGGACATTTTTTCCCCTTGTAAATAAACACCTCTGATAAACTTGTAGTTTGCAGTACTTAGTAGCAGAGTAAAGGAGGAAAAGAATGATTGAGCATAGAGCTAGGGCATCTAGATAGAGAAGTATTGGGTCTTTTTTTTTTTTTTTTTTTTTTTTTTTTTTACAACAATTTTCTGACACATCACCTGTTTAAATCACTGCATTGAGTAAGAGACAGGAAAAGTAATTCCATATAGACTATAGGAAGAACAAAGTTCTTAGGCCTCAAGCAAAGTTCATAAAGGTTATTTCAGCAAATGAACCAATTCCCTGTAAAGAAGAGTTTGTTCATATCTGAAGCCCACAAGCCTATATGCAATCCTTTACTTGTCCTCTCCCCAAGTTAAATGGTACTGAATTCTGAAGATTCAATCAAATACTTTTTTTTTTAAAGATTATATCTTTTTTTTTTTTTTTGATGCCCATATCTTCTCTCTTCTGCCCCAGAGAATCATTTCCTTCAACCATCTATTTTTAGGCAAGGAAAAAAAAAAGTAAAAATGAGAATTGAAAATTCTGACATAATAGCCAATGTTCCATACTGTGGAGCCCCTTACTTCTACAAAGTAGAAGTGTGTTTAAACATTAAGAAATATTTAAGAAAATTAAGAGCCCTTTTCTAGGAAAAAGATTGGATTTAATCTAAATGCCTCCTTTCAGATTCAGTTTATTTTAATTGCTTTGTGTAAGCAAACAAATCTAAATAAATTTTCACAATGGAATAATAATTCTTCTCATTCATGATCAGTATTGAAGACACATCAATCTCACTTTAAACAACAATATAAACTACTCTCTATAGGTATTTGTTAGAACCATCATTACTGTTCATCTTTCTTGAACGAGAAAAAAAGGAGATCACAAGGTGATGTCTTGACCCACATGTGCAAAAAGCTTTACAGGAATTCTTTTTGTAGTGGCAAGGAATTAGAAATTGAGTGGAAGCCCATCAATTAGGGACTGGCTGAATAAGTTATGGCATATGAATATCATGGAATACTATTATTTTAATGGATTACTTTTTAATTTTTATTGAAACTTTTTATTTTCAAAACATATGCATGGATAATTTTTCAACATTGACCCACGCAAAACCTTGTGTTCCAAATTTTCCTTTCTTTCCCCCATGCCCTTCCCTAGATGGCAAGTAATCCCATATATGATAAGCATGTTAAAATGTATGTTAAATCCAATGTATATATACATATTTAAACAACTATCTTCCAGCACAAGAAAAATCAGAACAAAAAGGAAAAAAAAATGAGAAAGAAAACAAAGTGCAAGCAAACAACAATAAAAAGAGTGAAAATTCCATGTTGTAATCTTCATGGATTACATGTCCTCTCTCTGGGTGTAAATGGCTCTCTTCATCACTAGATCGTTGGAACTGGCCTCAATTATCTCATTGTTGGAAAAAGTCATGTCCATTAGAATTGATCATCATATAATATTGTTGTTGCATGTATAATGATCTGGTTCTGCTTATTTCACTTATCAATTCATGTAAGTCTTTGTAGGCCTCTCTAAAATCATCCTGCTGATCATTTCTTATAGAACAACAATGGAATACTATTATTCTATAAGAAATGATAAGCAAACTTATTTGAGAAAACTCTGGAAAGATTTACATGAACTGGCACTAAGTTAAATGAATAGAAGGAGGAGAACTTGGCACACAGTAATAGCAAAATTGTGTAATGATTGGAAGCTAAGACTTAGCTCTTCTTTGCAACAGGGTGGCACAAAATAATTCCAATAAATTTGGGATGGAAAATGCCATCTACATCCAGAGGGAATATTATGGAGACTCAATATGCATCAAAACATACTATTGTCATCTTTTTTTGGTTTGCTTTTTCTTGTTTTTTTTCCCTGATTTTTCTTTTACAAAATGAGAAATATGGAAATATATTTAAAATGATTGTACATGTGTAAATAACATATCAGATTGCTTGCTTTCTTGGGGTGGGAAGGAAATTATTCTAGGGAGGGAGAAAAATATTGGGTTTCAAAATCTTACAAAAATGAATGTTGAAAAACTATCTTTACATGTAACTGGAAAAACAAATTACTATTGAGGAAACAAAGACAAAAAAGTCAAGGTGATAGCTTAACTTGTGCATGAAATGCACAATTTAGGAACTGAAATGCACACTTTGTGAGGCTGAATTACTCAAAGTTATCAGCTTCACTTTCTCTTCCAATCATTGAAGTAAAATTACAGGACAAAAGTCAGAATGACTGTCAATGACCTGGGTTACAGTGGATGATCTTGGCATCTTTGATGATTGACCAAGCTCTAAGCATTCCATAATATTTGCTTCAGCTGCCTTCTTGGTCATTGGAACAAATTGTTGTCATCTATTCATTCTGCTGTCATCCTAAATCACTTAGGATCTTCACTGACAAACTGAAGCCTGGGAGAGAGCTAGTTAGAGTGGAGATAGAACCAAGCTCTACATCTAAGTTCAAATGTTGCTTCTACAGCTTTATCACCTGATTTCTGTCAACTTAGTTCACCTTTCCAAGCCTGATTCCTTATATTTACAATAAGAGAAATTGGTCTATTGGACTTCTGAGGGACCTTCTAGCTCGAAATGTTTAATATTATTGTAGAATCCATTCTGGGCTCATTTGCCCATTACCTGCTTGAGCTTGGGTAGTTAACTATTACTCTTCTCATTTTTCTAAAGGTAATATGAGGAATTGAGGATTCTAGTGTTATTGCTTATGAAACCTAAGCTGGTATTTCCCAATATCTTTTACCCAGTTGATTTTTTCCCTAATTTAAATTAGCATCACTTAGCTTTTAAGATGGTACATTGTGTCTAGTTTCTTTTCAGCTCCTTATTGCATACACATTATTGACATGGATGACAAGTCTAAATCTTCAAACTTTTTTTTTTTTTTTTTTTTTTGCTGAAGCAATTTGGGTCAAATGATTTGCCCAGGATCACACAGCTAGGAAGTGTTAAGTGTCTGAGGTCAGATTTGAACTCAAGTCCCTCTGACTTCAGGGTTGGTGCTCTATCCACTGTGTCATCTAGCTACCCCAGTCTTCCAATCTTTTGAAGTTCATAAGATTAATTTCCCCTTGAGTTAGAAGGAAAAGAATATCTCTTCAAGTTCTTTCCTCCTAAAGCTTGGTTGGAAGATGCTATTGGAATACTGGATTCTGCCCTGACTTTATTCAAGTCCTATAAGATTTAAATTTTTTTTTTTTTGTAAAGTGATTCCAATACACTTTCTTTGTAATTGTCTCATTTCAATTGATGGTATGAAATTTTTCACTTCTTCCAAATTGACACACACACACAAAATCTAGTTTGTGTCTTTGATTGATTGAGGAGTGATTCAATATTAGTGCTTAGGAATGTTCACACCTATTTTACACCTTTATTTGATTCTGTGACTCAGTTAAAGAAGTATTCTTATCCTATAAAGATTTCAGGGGACTAGAGATTCTTGTTAGTTATATTAATTGGAGTAGCAGTTGAATTGATTCACTAGCCTTCTATGTTTAATTGGAAAGGATTGGATCAAAACTCTTAAACTATGAATGCAACGTAGTCCTTGCTATGATTTAGTGAAGATATCTAATATTTGAAAGTCATGTTGAACAAGAACACAGTTCATATTATGGAAGACTAGTCAAGTTCTGTCTCTGATATATTCTGGCTATATGACCCAGGGCAAATGAATTCTCAGTCCAGCACCCTTTTTCCCCTCTACCCCTAGCTCCAACTCCTGCTTCAGGCATGTTTCCAAGCCTATAAATTATAGGGTAGTTGCAGATCTGCAATGATGGAATGAGTTTCTTCATGGGGAATTCCTTACATCAATAACAGCATATGTTTGAAGCAGCAATAAAAAAAATGGCATTAATCCCATCTAGATTTTGCTAGATCTATCTGTATTAAGTAAAAATATAAGTAGAAAGGAAATAGGGTCTCATGAACCAAGAATTAAGGATATTTGGAAGAAAATCTCCATTCTTACATTTATTTGCTATCTGGCCATAGGAAAGCCTCTTAAGTTCTCTGTGCCTTAATATTCTCACAATTAAAATGGGAATAACAATTCCTGGAGACCTATAGAATAATAACAATCAACTAGGAAGCATTTATTAAATTGCATATTTAACCTATTATTTATTGTTTAATATACTGTAATAGATGACATTAGTTTGTGCATTTTATTTATCTGTTTGTAAACCCATTATGTACTAAATCCTGGAGACACAAAGAAAAGAACCAAACAGGTCTTTTTCTCAAGGAACTCAAATGATAGAGGGGAGATAAAATGTATGCTCATATATGATGTATTCAAAGTAGACACAAGGGAACCCTAGAAGAAAAGGCATTAGCATCTTAGGAGTTCTTGAAAAGGTCTCCTCAAGAATGTAGTCTTTGAGTAGAGTTTTGTAGGATACCTAGTATTCCAAGAGGCCCAAGTGAGGAGAGAAAATATTCCAGTATAGAGCAGGACTAGTCAATGCAAAAGGATGGAGACTCCAAATGAATTATCTGCTGTGAATAACAACAGCAAGTAGACCACTATGGTTTGATTATGAATGATGTAGACTAGGAAAAAAATGACTAGAAAAGGAGAATGGGATCAGATTTGATGAGCTATGAATGTCAAGGTGAAGAAAATAATATGAAATCTCACTAGAGTTATGAAACTCAAATGAGATAACATATAGAAAGAACTATATCCATGTCACTTATTACTATCACAGAATATCAAGGTCCTCATGCTTAAAGTGGCCTAAAAGTATTGCTACAATGTCATAGAATTTCAAACTGGTTTGAATCTAATTTATGCATTGGTGTGAAAAAACAAAAGATGGTTCAGTCTTTAAAAGTGCTTATATAAAAAAAGATCTAAAAAGACAAAATTTTCAAAAATAATTGTTTTTATAAGAATATTTAAAATTAAATGAGTTAACCAGAGCCACATCAGTGAGTCAAAGGACTGGGAACAGAATTCATGTTCTTTGACATCTGGTCCAGTAATTTAGAGTCTTTGCCTGTTGTCTCACTGTGTGTTCTTGGGAAATCACTTCCGTATTTTCATTTTATGGGAAAGTTACATTAAGCCCATTTTATGATATGCTATAGAAAATGTGAAGTCTCCTGTGGGCAGGAATTGTGTCTGTGTTCACTTGTTTGCATATGTATTGATGCCAGGTTTGAAGAACACACTGTTTAATGGATGTCCTACTATAACATTGTAGCCAATGGCCCTTTTCTAAAATGAAAGATACCTTTGTCCTTTTCTACTGGTCCTTTTCTAAACTATTTAGACATGAAAATTATGGCATAGTTCTTTCATTTCTGAGCTGTTAGCTTGTAGAGAGGATCCATGAATGGGACTAGTATTGTCCAAGACCTTAAAATGCTTTAGACAGCTTCCCATTTTCTTTTCAGAACTCCCCTTTACTCAACACTCCTTCCATACCTTTGAGAACATCAATGGAGAAAATTTCAATTAGGTGCTAATGGTCTGAAACACCTGTCTTTAACATCTGCTGCTCTAGGCCCTTGATATTTCCTAAATAGAACCTAATATCTGGAAATGGGGGTTAGGGGAGGGGAAACAGCTGGAATGGCACTAAAGAGCAGGAATCAGCAGTGAATTTTCTGAAATTGCAAATCATAATAACCTGCTATTTTATAGAATCAGAGTCTTTGTCTTTGTGAAATTATGACTCCGGGCAATAGTTTCAAATACTAAGATAAAAAAAGGGCTCATTTTGGCAAGGTTTAGATGAATACATCAGAAGTAAGGTAGATTGCATATTTATCAAATCACATAGGCAAGGAAGGAAAGCTAACATATTAGGATTCAAAAATATCTCAAAAACATAAAGCAATGGGTCAAATGAAATAAGATTCAATTTGGGAGAATAAAAGTAAAATCTTATACTTGAATTGAAAATACCAACTACTTAAATGTAAGATGAATATGAGGAGGTAAAATTCTATTATACTTTGCCTGGAATTTTGTTTTCATCTCTGAGAGACATATTTAAGTAAATAAGTTAAAAATAACATTCAGAGGAGGGCAACTAATTATTCGAAGAATCTGTAGTTCATGCTAAGTGAAGCTTAGTTGAAAGAACTGGACATTTGTCTGAAAAAGAGAAGATGAGTATTAACTTCCATATTAACTTCACATGTTTGAAAAGTTATACTAGAAAAGAATTATTGATTTATTCTTTTGGTTTCAGAGGGAAACATTAGAAAAATAAGTAGAAGTCACAAAGAAGCACATTTAGTTTTAATATAAAGAAAGGCTACCTAACAATCTTAAAGTAAAACAGTATAGTTCTAGAGGAACTGGACTTTAACTGGAAATCTTCAAGCAAAGGATGAATGATTTCTTGTCATGTATTTATTGAAGGTAGTTATTTTCAGACATGGGTTGGATTTGGTGACCATGAGATTACTTCCATCTCTGATATTCCATAATTTTGGGCTTTTGACACTGAAAGTTTCCATTGATCTTGTTCCTCCCAATTCTTTGCTATTGCAGTGTCAGTCTTTGTGCTTGGAATTCATTCCCTCTTTTTACCTTTTAGGATCCCTCACTTCCTTCAAAGCTTTGCTCAAACACCATCTCCTTTATGAAACCTTCCTTGACATTCTCCTACCTCCAGCAGCTGCTAATGTGATATTTTGTTTGTATATAGTATGAGTGTGTATGTGTATATATATACATATATATATATGTATATGTGTTACACTTATTTATATGTGTATATATTTCCACCAATAGAATGTCAGTTCCTGAGAGCAGTTACAATTTTGTTTTGTCTTTGTATTCCTAGCACCTACCTAGCAACTGCCTAACATATTCAGAGTTCTTCTCATTTGTACAGTCATATAATGGCAGTCCATGACAGATAAGATTCAATGACCTTTTTTAGTCATAATTAATTCTAATGTATTCATTTTACATCCTTGCTTAACCAATTGCCCATAGATCTTCCTTCAAGGATTACATAAATTTTAATTTAATGACTGTTTTCAAAATGTTCAAAATAATGACACATAAAGTGAATAATGCTGCCAGCAAGGCAGTATCAAAAATGTGAGTTACTTTCATAACTATTTGAGGCAATATCTTCATTCTTAATCAGTTAGTTTTTAAGTCCAGATGATAGCAATCCCATTGTTATTTTCACATTCTTTTAGAAATTATACATTGAGCAAAATATATGTGCTATTAAAGTAGAGGGGAAACAGGCAACTGGAGACCAAAGTGCTAACATGCCATTTGAGTGGAAACATATGCTCAAGTAGAAAATGGCCACAGGGGGAAAAATAGGAATTGGAAGACAAGAAGGTTGGGAATGAGTGACATGTAGCAAGCAACAGGTATGTTTTAGCCCATATAAAAGCTGTGGCATTTTCCTTCAACTATTTCTTCATTATTTCCCTCTCTAGTAAAGATCAGTTGAAATGGCATAGGAAATGACAGGCTTTAAAATGGTGACTATGAATAGCGACTCTAACATTCTACAAATCAAGCATCTGCATTTGTGATGGGAATTCTCACTGGTTGATGTGTGGAACTATGTCAAAGCTGAATGTGGTTTCTGGGATAATTCATAGTTGCAGCTGTCACCACCAGATGGGTTGATGTTGGAGTTTGGTAGATAGAGGGAGTTTGTCGAGTCTGATAAACAGTGTTGTTTCCTAGTTGTCTGGCTTAATGGAGGGACATTTTAGTGAATTCATTTTTAGAGTTCAGTAGAGGAATAACACAGATGGGCAGGAAATTTAGAAAAGAAATCCAAGTTTATCTCTTCAAATTTCTTCACAATGCATAAATGACTTTGATCAAATAAGAAGGAAGTAAAGGAACATTAAAGATAAATGAAATAACCCACCCCTCATCCTCTAGAGATTCAACATGGGTACTTCATCTGTACTTCTTTGTACCTTCTTTGTACCTCTAAACCTAAAATCTTTGTCATAGTCAAACATATTGCATTTGATTTCTGTCAACTATTTAGCTCAGGGCAACTTAAGTGACAGTAAGATGTGTTCTCTTATCACCCATCTTAATAATTAAGTTCTGCCATAAGTTTTTGCAACTTATCACAAGGAAAATTAGCTGAAAATAACTTAGTTGGGTGTTTTTAAGATAGAAGAGAAAAGATTTCTTTTGTCTTAGTCATTTGAATATATGTTTACTAATGAATGGTTTGGTCCATTTATCCAAGGAGAAAAATCAATATCATAAAGGAAAGAGGCCCAAAAAACCCAATAATTTGAGAGAAAGATATGGAGGATACACAGAAACTTTCCATCTTTCAGCAGTGGATCTTTAAATATTCTAATTAGAAACAATTATTTCTCAGTCTTTGCTCAAATGAAATCGTCAGCATATTAGCAACAGAACTATATTATGAACTTAAATTTTTAAGGGGCCAGCAGTGAGCCCATACTGGGATCAAATTGTGAATAATGAAATCTTTAATAAGCAACCAAAACAACTGGTGTCAATCATAAATCTTCTTTTACAGAAAAGTTCAATTTCATTCCAAATAGAATTTACGATATCAGCAACTTACTGGTATCTTCTCTACGTAAAAGTTACTTTGTTAGCCAGACCTCAGAATATACATATAAATAATTCTGACGGTCCTTTGGGATCAGATCTAACCATTCATGGCACTGGGCAAATCACCGCAAGTTAGTCTAATTATGGCCTGATGATAGGTGATGTGACCACTGACATCTACAATCCTATTTTTTTTCCCCATTTCCTCAGCTATTCCTAACTTTCTTTTTTCTTTAATAATTCTTGATATATATTTCCATATTTGATATTCTAGCCTTTTTGCTTAATTGAACATTTTAACTTTGGCTCTTTGAAATTTTTCATTACATCAAAACAAAAGTCACCTTTTCCCCATTTATTCATCATTTTGATTACTATCATCCCATCCATTCTTGTGGCCATATCCCTTCATTAGGCCTTCTTTTTTCCCCCAGTATAACTTAACATACAAATGAACATTTCTTCTTCCTTTATTTCCTTCTCCTCTGCTTCCTCCTCTCCCTCTTCCTCTTCTTTCTTTTCTTCCTCCTTCCCTTCCTCCTCATTCTCCTTCTCCTCCTCCCAAGTTTTGCTAAACACCTTCACCTGATGATAATCTTTGGCATATCTATCCTGGTTTCAAAAAGTCAATAACACAAAACTAGCTTGTTTGGACTTTTTTGTGCCTCCAATCTGATTTTTAAATTATTTCTCTCTTTCCTACTTATAAGAATTGCTTGTCTTTGTGCCTTTATTGTTGAGAGCTTTCCTTTTTATTTGGGCTTACTTCCTCTGAATAATATTAGTCAATGGGATATTACCTTGCTTTCATCTTTTGAAACTCTCTTTGTAAAAGAAAAGAAAAACTAGGATATATGTAAAATTATCACTTTTCTGTCTTTTAAGAGATAGCAGTAATTCATTTTTAAGGTTTTCATTATTTTTACTTAAATAATGGTTATTCCTTGTGGGTAAAACTTCCACCTATCGGTTGTTCTATGTTTTACAAAATTAAATAGTCATTAAAACAATCATTTGAACATTTAAAATTATGGTAGACTTAATGAGAGAATGTCTATTGAATTGTGGCCTGCTAATTTTCTAGGAAAAAGCAAAAATGAATTATATATTGACTTAAGGAAAAAAATAAGTCTTTGGAAATGTCCTCCATTTTAACAAGAAGTAGTGAAATAATTAAATAGGTCTAATAGTACCCTTGGTAAATAAATTGTACTGAAGGCTGAAAAAAATTGAATACTAAGCAGCAAATCCTTGGAAAACAGTTTCCTGGGGAATGGTTCCATAGATCAATCATTTTCAGTTTTGTCTGACTCTTCAAGTCTTCATTTGGGATTTCCTTGACAAAGACACTGGAATGGTTTGCTATTTCCTTCTCCAGCTCACTTTACAGATGAGGAAAATTAGGCAAACAGGATTAAATAACTTTTCTGAGGTTACAAAGCTAGTAAGATTTAAAAGCTTAGTCAGAATTTTTAAAGGTAGAAGCCCAATTGAAATAACTTTTCTTTAGACTTTTGTTTTTGTATCCATTAGATTTCTGTTGTGTCCTGCTTCCTAGAGCCCCCAAGTTGGGGTGACAAAATGTACCATGCTTTCTAGAGTCCCCATGATGGTATGATAAAAATATACCATCTTAGTGGAGAAGTGATGAGACAGGGACTCCTGAGAATGGTAAAAAAATGAAGTCCATCTATTCCAAGGAGTTTCCCCTTTTTATACTCTCACACCTGTATGTAACAAAAACAACACTGGGCATGTACCAAGTATATACTACACACGTGGGACCACATAAACAACTTGCTATGGTATGTAGTTTGCCATCTGGTATCACTCTTCCACCTGCTATCACTTTGTTTCAATCACAACACAGGTTATCATCGATCCTTGACTTCTCAGGAAGGCTGAGAGCCCTTAGGGGAGATGGGGAGCTGAACCAAACATTGTTAGCAGGTTCCCTCTGGGCTAAAGGTTCTTATACCTTATCCAGAGTTTCCCCACTGTCTGTGACCCTCTACTGATTTCTAAAGATTTTTACTTGAAAGAACATTACAGATCAAATCTATAAACTTTACAAAAGGGAAAATGAGAACCAGAGAGTTTAAGTAAGTTGTCCCAAGTTTTCCAGGAAGCAAATGTTTGAGGGTAGGAAAGAGGGAAATGATATAACATTATATGGGGAGAGAATATCATCACTGGAGTATGATTATTCAATGAAAATCTTGCTTCTGAAACTACATCTGTGACCTCTAATAACACACAGCTTCCTAGGTCCTTTGTTTTCTCCTTTGTTAAGTGAGGTAGTTGGACTCCAGAGATTCTTTCCAACACTCCTTCTATGATCCTGTGAGTTGGGATTTAAATAGAAGTCCTCAGTCTAGAAATCCAGTGCATTAACTTCTAAAATTTCATTGCTTTTAAAATTATACTTAGCTTTTTAAATTTTTCTTCCCTTTCCTGAAAGATGGCTTTGGTATAATTCAGAGACAAGAACTCATCAACTAAGAGCAACAGAGAGCAAAATCTGAAGCTGACTGTTAGGAGCAGTTAGTCAGCTCTCCTAAGGAGTCAACCACCAATGGCAAAAACAAGACATCAACATCAAGGGAAGATGAGACTTTGGAGAACCTCAGACAGAAGGATCTACATATTTGATGATGTATATGATTTAGTAATTACATTGGGAATCTTTGGGGTTAATAGATATACCCTGATGATTTTCTGTTTTGTTTTCCTTCTATAAATTTTTCTTCTGTAATTTGACAAGCAGTTTGATTTCAGGGGTGCAATTGATGGTTCCAGTATACTAAAATTTCCCAGTTTTCCAGAGAGAGAGCACATGAACTATCAGAAGGGAGAAAATGCTCCAAAATATATGCCCCCCTTTTATTTTTTGCAAGTTTCTGAAATAAGATTTTAAAATGTGTATTTTCCATTTGGTCTTTTTAATCCTCAAATTCTTTGAAAGTAGATGGACTATTGCATAAATATACAAATATGAAATACAATGTGAATACAATGACAAGTGATTTAAAAAATGAACAAAGTACTTGCTTTTTATATTTTTTTCATTAATAAGTCATAGGATTATATTTTTAGAAATGGAAGTAGCCTTTGAGCCCACAGAATGTAGTACCTTCACTTTTTAACATAAAGAAATTAAGACACAGGAAGGTCAAGTATATTGTATAGGGCCACCCAGCTAGTCATTGTCTGAGGGAAGATTTGAATTCAGGTCTTCTTGACTCCAAATACAACCTCTGTTGTACCAGTGTATGCCTGAAAGTCTTGGGAAATTTTCTTGGCTCATGTTGAATCTTTACAGTAAACAAAATCCACATGAATACATCTATACTTAAAATAAAGGCAGTGGTTCCCAATTTTCCTGGAGTTTGAATATTCTATCATTGTTTGCTTGGTTTCACGCCCACCCACAAAAAGAGCAGTCTGTTCTATGAATGGTTTATTTTCATTAAAGGGAGTCTTTAAAAAATTCTTTTTCAGAATATTTTGAGAATTTAATGGCATCCCTTGAAATAACTGGAGACATACTAGAATGTCCCAATAACAAGGCTGGGAATTATTAAAGTAAATAATCTTGGCCCTGCCTGCCTTAAGCTGGTGACATCGTTTTGCTCAGAGTTTACATAGAACTTTGTTTTGTATTTTACTATTGAAATTATCATAAATTAGCATTTGTACAGTAAAATGTGTGCCGTTATTTTTCTTCATATTATTTGTCATGATGCCAGGGGCAAATAGAGGCAGCTAGGTGGCACAGTAGATAGAAAGCTTACCTGGAATTAAGAGACCTAAATTCAAATATTACCTCAGATATTTCTAGCTGTGTGACTCTTGGTACGTCACTCAAACCACTCTTTACCATAATTTCCTCATTAGTTAAATATTTTGGCCAAAACTTTTGAGGGTCCCCTCTTCCCAGATGGAATCTTTTTGTTTAACTGTTCTCTACTTCATTTCTTACCTAGCCTTAATCACTTGATTGTGTATTGCCTCAGTCAAACTGTAACCTGTTAAAAGACTTTGGCTTAAAAAGACCAAAGTCTCCCACTGCATCCAGTGGCATCTATAGTTGTAGATATTTGCCACAGGACCTAGATGGCTCCAAAAGAGAAAGTAAGGCAGGTGACTTCAGACAACCCTTCTTCACTTAAATCCAATTAACTTGCATGTCATGATAGCACCTTCCTGATGTCATAGTCCTCTTTGAGAATAGAGGACAAAACAACAACAAAATGTGGATAATAGTAACACTTTACTTTCAATGTTATTATGGGGATCAATAAAATAATAATTGTGGAGTGCTTAACATAGTGCCTTGCACATAGTAATTGTTTTATAAATGCTAGTTGTTGTTATTATTATGCCATTCACTTAATTGGGCTTTAATATTTTTTTTTTACATAAATGTAAGCATAATTCTCTTTGGATGTATGTTATCATCTCTTAGATTGTAAGTTTCATGAAGGCAGATACTTCATCTAATTTAAACTTTTATATTCCTCAGAACCTTTTACTTCTCTGAACACAGTAGGTGGTTAATACATGCTTGTTGAATTACTATGAAGGGCAGAAGGCAATATCTTCTTTGTAGTGTCTTAGTACTGAAGTCCTAACACATTACAATTAAAAGGGGCCTGGAAACTTATTTAATTTGATTCTCTCCCACTTTTTTATAGGCTATTGTGGCTTTGTTCAGATTATCCAGGTTGATTTCTCCATATCAATAAACTCATGAGTAGCAGATTTGGCACATTATGAATCTCTATCTTCTGAATTCTAGTCCAGTGTTTTTCCTAACACAGCATTGTTTTAAATTGTTGCTTTCTTTACTAAAAAAGTTGAATCTACTAATATTCTGAGAGTCTGAGTACATTCTTATCCTCCTCCCCCCCAACAAAAAAAAAAATCATTGATAAAGGACTGATGAAAAAACTTCACAATGCCCTCTGGTCTCTATTATAAACATATCTGAGGATATGAATAAATATAAAAGAGAGTAGTCATTTTTCCTAATCTCAGACAAACTAAAAACAATAATAGATTTAATTAAAAGAGATAAGGAAGAAAACTACATTTTGTGAAAAGATATCATAGATGAAGATGGTGGAGAAGGCACATACTACTTTCTAAGCTCCTCTCATGCCTTCACGACCAACTATTAAATTCAGCCTCAAAAATAGTACTTGATTGCTAAAATTTATGAAGATTAGAAGCACACTATTTACCAGTCAAAGATAACCTGGAAGATCGCCAGAGCAGGTTTGTCCTGAAGGGTGGGAACAGACAAGTGTGGGCAGAGAAATAGGAGAAATTAGTGTCCTGAGCAAAACAGGGGTGGGAATGATCTCTGTGGCAAGAGAAGTTATAGAGACAACTCTGCTAAAAGCTAACTGCTCTGCCTTGATTACAAAGCAGTAAACTGGCAGAGAAATTAAAGCCTAAAACAGAGGGTACTTTAAAAAACACCAGAACCTAACAAGATCTGGCTATAACCACCCAAAACCAGAAGTGACTCAGGCAGACCTGTAATAGCCCAGCAGCCATATTCTACAGTACGGGGCTTTTGTAGGGGCAGTTATAAATCTGCACAGTGCAGGGCTTGGCCTGGGGCAATAGAACTTCCCCAGCACGACTATGCTTCCCTGAGCAGGGACACTTCCAGTCCCTGCAGGGATATTCACTGCTCAGCGGCTAATACCCACAGCCTTAGGGCAGGCTTTAGCTTGGGGTAGTGAAACTTTCACTGCTCAGCATCTAGCCCCAGGGCAGTCATTAACCCGCACAGCAGGTTTTTGTAGCTGGTTGGCAGGACAGCTACCCATCCATACACCTATCACTGCTCTGCAGAGGAAGCTGGTAACCTCCTGGCCCTATAGGCAGACCCTACAGGTTTTTTTTAAAAAAATAAGTAAAAAAAATCAAAAGGACTATGGATAGCTTCTATACAGAAAGAGAGCAGCTTTTCAACCCTGAGGAGACTAATAGCAGACAATCTCCAGATAATTGTTGATCCCCAACACAAAAGGCTCTCCTAGAAGAGACTATTAAAAACCTTAAAAGAGAACTAGAAGAAAAATGGGGAAAGGAAAGAGAAGCTATGCAAGAGAGCAACAACTTCCTGAAATGTGAATTGGAAAAGGTAAAAAACTCCCAAGAAGTGCAGGGAAACAGAATTTGTGAATTGGAAAAAGAAAATAACACTAAAAAAATAGTGAAATGGAAAAAAAATTAAATAGAGCAAAACAACTCATTTGAAAACTCAATTGGACATATACAAAAAGAAGTAAAAAAAGCTAATGAAGAAAATAACTCACTAAAAATCAGAACTGAACAAATAGAAATGACTGATTCATTGAGACATCAAGAATCAGTCAAGCAAAACAAAAAAAAAAAAATGAAAAACTAGAAAAGAATGTTAAATATTTACTTAGAGAAACAACAGACCTGGAAAATAAATCTAGGAGAGATAACCTAAGGATCATTGGACTTCCCAAAAATTATGAGGAAAAAAGAGCCTAGATACTATTTTCCAGGAAATCATCAAAGAGAACTGCCCAGAAGTAATAGAACCAGAAGGTAAAATAAGCATTGAAAGAATTCATCAAACACCTTCTGAAAAAGATCCTAAAATAAAAACTCCAAGGAATATTGTGCCCAAATTTCAGAACTATCAGACTAAGGAAAAAAATATTACAAGCAGTCAGGAAAAACCAGTTTAAATACCAAGGTGCCACAATAAGGGTCACTCAAGATCTGGCTGCCTCCACATTAAAGGACTGAAGGGCCTGGAATCTGATATTCTTGAAGGCAAAAGAACTTGGAATGCAGTCAAGAATAAACTATCCAGCTAAGCTGAGAATTTTCTTCCATGGAAGAAGGGGGGCATTTAATGAAACAGAGTAATTCCATTTGTTTCTAAGGAAAAAACCAGATCTAAACAAAAAATTTGATCTCCATCCATAGAACTCAAGGGAAGCAGAAAAAGGTAAAAGGAACTCTTGAGAACTGTATTTCTGTTGTGGATATACATAAAGACCACATGTATAATTTGATTTTACTGATATAACATTAAAAAAAGGGAAGTAGAAATGGAAAGATAATAGTATCAGAAAAGGGGGAAAAGGGAGATAAAAGAAAGAAACTTCATTCCAAGATGAGGTAAAGGAAACCTCTCATATCTGAAGGAATTTAGAGAAGGGGAGGAACATTGTGTGTATCTTATTCTCATCAGAGTTGGCACAAAGAGGAAATAATTGACATATTTGTTTTACAGAGAATCTTCTCTCACTTCATTAAAAAGTGGGAGAGGAAAAGGGAAAAGGAAAAATAGTAATAAAGGAAGGGTTCAAGAAAGGGGAAGGGATTTAAAGGGAGGAGAGAGGGATCCTAAAGATGGAAAGTTGCATGACGCAAGTAGGGCCCATAAGTTTAATACTAGGAAAAGTGGTAAGGAGGGGCAAAAAAAGAAAAGCATAATCTGGGGATATTATGATGGCAGGAAATATAGAATTAGTGATTTTAACCATAAATGTGAATGGGATGAACTCTCCCATAAAGTGGAGGTAGATAGCAAACTGGATCAAAAGTCAGAACCCTACAATATATTGTTTACAGGAAACACATTTAAAGCAGGGAGATACATACAGAGTAAAGGTAAAAGGCTGGAGCAGAATCTATTATGCTTCAGGTGAAGTCAAAAAAGCAGGGATAGCCATCCTTATCTCAGATCAAGCAAAAACAAAAAGTGATCTAATCAAAAGAGATAAGGAACAAAACTATATCTTGCTAAAGAGTACTATAAACAATGAAGCTATATTAATACTAAATATATATGAACCAAGTGGTATAACATCTAATTTCCTAAAGGAGAAATTAAGAGAGTTGCAAAAAGAAACAGACAGCAAAATGATAATAGTGGGAGATCTCAATCTTGCACTCTCAGAATTAGATAAAGCAAACCACAAAACAAATAAGAAAGAAATTAAAGAGGTAAATAGAATATTAGAAAAAATAGCTATGATAGATCTTTGGAGAAAACTTAATGGTGACAGAAAGAAGTATGCTTTCTTCTCAGCAGCTCATGGAACATATACAAAAATTGACCATATATTAGCACATAAAGACCTCAAAATTAAATGCAGAAAGGCTGAAATAGTAAATGCATTCTTTTTCAGATCACAATGCAATAAAAACTACATTCAACAAAAATTAGGGGTAAATAGACCAAAAAGTAAATGGAAACTAAATAATCTCATCTTAAAGAATCATTGGGTGAAACAGCAAATTATAGACAGTCAATAATTTCACTTAAGAGAATGATAATCTTGAGACATCATATCAAAATTTGTGGGATGCAGCCAAAGCAGTAATAAGGGGAAATTTTATATCCTTAGAGGCTGATTTGAATAAAATAGAGAAAGAGAAGATCAATGAATTGGACCTGAAACTTAAAAAAAAAAAAAAAACTAGAGAAAGACCAAATTAAAACCCCCCAGTCAAATACTGAACTTGAAATTCTCAAATTAAAAGGAGAAATTAATAATATTGAAAATAAAAAAAAAACTATTGAACTAATAAATAAAAGTAAGAGTTGATTTTATGAAAAAAATCAATAAAATTGATAAACCTTTGGTAAATCTGATTAGAAAAAGGAGAGGGGAAAATCTAATTAGTAGTTTTAAAAATGAAAAGAGATAACTTTCCACTAATGAAGAGGAAATTAAAGAGATAATAATAAGGAGTTACTTTGCCCAACTTTATGCCAATAAATTTGATAGCCTAAGTGAAATGGATATCTACCTCCAAAAATATAGGCTTACCAGATTAATAGAGGAGGAAGTAAATTGCTTAAATAGTCCCATTTCAGAAAAAGAAATAGAACAAGCTATTAACCAACTTCCTAAGAAAAAATCCCCAGGATCAGATGGATTTACATGTGAATTCTATCAAACATTCAAAGAACAATTAGCCCCAATGCTATATAAACTATTTGAAAAAATAGGGAATGAAGGAGTTCTACCAAATTCCTTTTATGACACAGACATGGTACTGATACCTAAACCAGGTATGTTGAAAACAGAGAAAGAAAATTATAGACCAATCTCCCTAATGAATATTGATGCTAAAATCTTAAATAAGATATTAGACTACAGAAAATCACCCCCAGGGTAATACAGCATGACCAAGTAGGATTTATACCTGGAATGCAAGGCTGGTTCAATATTAGAAAAACCATGAGTATAATTAGCCATATTAATAACCAAATTAACAAAAACCATATGATCATCTCAATAGATGCAGAAAAAGCATTTGATAAAATCCAACATCCATTCCTATTAAAAACACTTATAGGAATAAATGGTCTTTTCCTTAAAATAATCAGTAGCATCTATTTAAAACCATCAGTGAGCATCATATATAATGGGGATAAACTGCAACCATTCCCAATAAGATCAGGAGTGAAACAAGGTTGCTCACTATCACCATTACTATGCAATATTGTATTAGAAGTGCTAGCTTTGTCAATAAGAGCTGAGAAAGAAATGAAAGGAATTAGAATAAGTAACGAGAAAACCAAATTATCGCTCTTTGCTGATGACATGATGGTATACTTAGAGAACCTCAGAGATTCTACTAAAAAGCTATTAGAAATAATCCATACCTTTAGCAAGGTTGCAGGATACAAAATAAACCCACATAAGTCATCAGCATTCTTATATATCACTAACAAAATCCAACAGTTAGAGTTACAAAGAGAAATTCCATTTACAGTTAACTACTGACAGTATAAAATATTTAGGAATCTATCTGCCAAGGGAAAATCAGAAACTTTATGAGCAAAACTACAAAACTCTTTCCACACAAATAAAGTCAGATCTAACCAATTGGAAAAATATTAAATGCTCTTGGATTGAGCGAGCAAATATAATAAAGATGACAATACTACCTAAAATAATCTATTTATTTAGCGCTATGCCAATCAGACTCCCAAAAAACTATTTTAACGACCTAGAAAAATAACAACAAAGTTCATATGGAAAAACAAAAGGTCAAGAATTTCAAGGGAATTAATGAAACAAAATTCAAATGAAAGTGGCCTAGCTGTACCCGATCTAACATTATATTATAAAGCTGCCGTTACCAAAACCATTTGGTATTGGTTAAGAAATAGACTAGTTGATCAGTGGAATAGGTTATGTTCAAAGGACAAAATAGCCAATAACTTTAATAATCTAGTGTTTGACCCAAAGACCCCAGATTTTGGGATAAGAACTCACTGTTTGACAAACATTACTGGGAAAATTGGAAATTAGTATGGCAGAAACTAGGCATTAACCCATACTTAACACCATACACCAAGAGAAGGTCAAAATGGGTTCGTGATCTAGGCATAAAGAATGAGATTATAAATTAATTGGAAGAGCATAGGATAGTTTACCTCTAAGACCTGTGGAAGAGGAAGGAATTTATTACCAAAGAAGAACTAGAGATCATTATTGATCACAAAATAGAAAAATTTGATTATATCAAATTGAAAAGTTTTTATACAAACAAAACTAATACAGACAAGATTAAAAGAGAAGCAATGAACTGGGAAAACATTTTTACAGTCAAAGGTTCTGATAAAGTCCTCATTTCCAAAATATATAGAGAATTGACTCTAATTTATAAGAAATCAAGCCATTCTCCAATTGATAAAGAGTCAAAGGATATGAACAGACAAGTCTTAGATGAAGAAATTGAAACTATTTCTAGCCATATGAAAAGATGCTCCAAGTCATTATTAATCAGAGAAATGCAAATTAAGACAACTCTGAGATATTACTAGACACCTGTCAGATTGGCTACAATGACATGGAAAGATAATGCGGAATGTTGGAAGGGATGTGGGAAAACTGGGACACACATACATTGTCGGTGGAATTGTGAACACATCCAGCCATTCTGGAGAATGATTTGGAACTATGTTCAAAAAACTATCAAAGGTGCATACCCTTATGTTACTACTGGGCTTATATCCCAAAGAGATTTTTAAAAAGGGAAAGGGACCTGTATATGCAAGAATGTTTGTGGCAGCCCTCTTTGTAGTGGCCAAAAACTGGAAACTGAGTGGATGCCCATCAATTGGAGAATGGCTGAATAAATTCCGGTATATGAATATTATGGAATATTATTGTTCTGTAAGAAATGACCAACATTTCAGATGATTTCAGAAAGGCCTGGAGAGACTTACATGAACTGATACTGAGTGAAATGAGCAGGACCAGAAGATCATTATTTATGTCAACAACAATATTATATGATGATCAATTCTGATGGACATGGCCCACTTCAACAATGAGATGAACCAAATCACTTCCAATAGAGCAGTAATGAACTGAACCAGCTATACTCAGGGAAAGAACTCTGGGAGATGACTATGAACAACTACATAGAATTCCCAATCCCTTTATTTTTGTCCACCTGCATTTTTTATTCCCTTCATAGGCTAATTGTACTCTACTTCCAAGTCCAACTCTTTTTATACAGAAAAACAACTGTTTGGATATGTATACATATATTGTATTTAACTTATACCTTAACATATTTAACATGTATTGGTCAACCTGCCATTTGGGGGAAGAGTTGGGGGGAAGGAGGGAAAAAGTTGGAACAAAAGGATTTGCAACTATCAATGCTGAAAAATTACCTATGCATATATTTGTAAATAAAAAGCTATAAAAAAAAAAGAAAAAGAAAAAAATTAGAACAGCTAATACAAAATAAGACAAGATATCATAGACAATAAACAATATCACTAATAAACATATATACACCAAGTTGTATAACATCCAGACTCTTAAAGGAGAAGTTGTGAATTGCAAGAAGAAATGGACATGAAAACTAAACTAGTGGGGGACCTGAACCATGCCCTTTCAAAAGTCAATAGATCCAATAAAAAAATAAACAGTACATTAGAAAAGCTGCATATGAGAGACTGGGGAAACTAGATGGGGACAGAAAGCAATATACATTTTGTCAGCAGCACATGGCAGCTATACAAAAATAGACCATGTAATAGGGCATCAAAAATCTCAAAATCAAATGTAAAAAGGCACAAATATTATATGTATCCTTTTCAGATTGGAATGCAATAAAAATTATATTCAACAAAGATCAGTGGAAAGAGCAATTAAACCTTAAATGGAAACAGAGACGGCTAGATGGTACTGTGAATAGATTGTCAGCTCTGAAATCTACTTTCAGAGACATCACACTTTCTAGCAGTATGATCCTGGGTAAATCATTTAACCCCAATTGCTTTCCCCCATAATAATAGTAATTAGAAATTAAATGATTTAATTCTAAAGAATGAGTGGCTCCATGTGCAAAAATGTTTGTTGTAGCCCTCTTTATAGTGGCAAGAATATGGAAAGTGAATGGAACCCCATCATTGGAGAATGGCTTAAGAAGTTATGCTATATGAATGTTATGGAATATTATTGTTCCATAAGGAACTATCAGCAGGATAATTTCAGAAAGGCCTGGAGAGACTTACATGAACTGATGCTAAGTGAAGGAGCAGAACCAAGAAATCATTATACATGGCAATAGCAAGATTATATGATGATCAATTTTGATGGATGTCGCTTTTTCAATAATGAGATGATTCAGGCAAATTTCAGTGGTCTTATGATGAAGAGAGCCATTTGCACCCAGAGAAAGGACTATGGGAACAGAGTATGAATCACCACCTAGTTTTTTGACTCTTTTTGTTGTGGTTTGCTTGCATTTTGCTTTCTTTCTCATTTCTTTTCCTTTTTGATCTGATTTTTCTTGTGCAGAATGAAAATTGTGGAAATATGTGTAGAGAAATTGCACGTGTTTAACACATATTGAATTACTTGCTGTCAAGGGAAAGAAGTAGGGCATGGGAAGGCAAAAATTTGCAACACAAGGTTTTGCAAGTGTAAATGCTGAAAATTATCTATACATATGTTTTGAAAACAAAAAAGCTTTGGTTTTTTTTTAAATAATGAGTGTGTCAAAGAACAAATCTCTGAACAAATCAGAGAAACAATAATTTCATTAAAGAGCATGGCAACAATGAGACAATATTCCAAAATTACTGGGATGCATGTAAAGCAGTACTTAGGGGAAAATTTATTTCTTTAAATTCTTACATCAACAAAATGGAAAAGAAGAGATTGATGAATTGGGCATGCAACTTGAAAAATAACAAATTAAAAATCTCCAATTGAGCCCTCAATTGGAAATTCTGAATATCAGCGGTGAGATTAATAAAATTGAAAGTAAACACATACATACACACACACAAGAACTAATAAATAAGTTTAGGAATTAGTTTTATGAAAATAATAAACAAACAAAATAGAACTACTGGTTAATTTGATTTTTAAAAAGAAAGAAGATAAACACATATGCAGTATCAGAAATGGAAAGGGTGAAATCATCACCAAAAAAAAAAAATAAAGCAACCATTGGGAAATATTTTGACCAAATAAATGCCAATAAGTCTGACAATCTGAGCAAAATGAAGAAATATTTATGAAAATATACAAAATATTTAGATTAACAGATTAGGAAATATAAACTCTAAATAACCATATCTTGGAAAAAGAAGTTGTACAAGTCATTAATGATCTTATCACAAGAGCAAATGGGTCAAATGAATTGATTCTACCAAACAGTTAAAGAAAAATTAATTCCAATACTATGTAAACTATTTGGAAAAATAGGTGAAGAAGAAGAAATCCTACCAAATTCCTTTTAGAACACAAATGTGGTGCTGATGCCTAAACTGAGAGAGCTGAAACAGAGAAATAACATTAGAGACTATTTTTGTTTGTAATAAATAGCGATACAAAAATTTTGAATGAAATACTAGCAAGATGATTACAGTAATATATCATAAGAATTATATACACTATGATTAGGTGGGATTTGCAAAAGAAATGAAGAGTTGGTTCAATGTTATTAAAATATGGACATTAATTAACCAACAGAAATCATATTATTACCTCAATAGATGCTGAAAAAAATCTTTGGAAAAAAAGTACAGCACCCATTACTATCAAAAACACTAGAGTGTAGGAATAAAAGGATTATTACTTAACATAATAAACAGTATGCATTTTAAACCATCAGCAACTATTATCTATAAGGGGGATAAGCTAGAAGCCTTCCCCAAAAGAAAAAGAATGAGATAAAGATGCCATTCCAGCACTCTTATTGAGTATAGCACAAAAAATTTTAGGTACAGAAATAAACAAGAAAAAGAAATTGAAGGTACTAGAATAGGCAATGAGGGGGGGCGGAATTATCATTCTTTGCAGATGATATAATGGTATAGTTACAGAAACCTAGAGAAACACCTAAAAGTTACTTGAAATAATTGACAACTTTAGCATCTCATATATCAAGATAAGGTAAAAATGTATGCATAATTTAGGCAGAAAGGGTAATACTATAATAAAATTAGAAGAGCAAGGAATAATCCACCTGTCAGATATATAGGGAAGGGAAGAATTCATGACCAAACAAGAGATAGAGAGAATTATGAAATTTAAAAGAGATAATTTTGATTATATTAAATTATAAAGCTTTTGTACAAAGACAATGCAACCACGATCAAACCATTATGTAGAACAATTTGAAACTATGCCCAAAGGGCATCAAATTCTGCATAACTTTTGATCTAGCAATACCTGGTCTAGGTCTATATCCCAAAGAGATCATTACAAAGGGGGAAAAGGACCTACATGGGTAAAAATATTTATAGCAGCTCTTTTTGTGGTAGAAAAAATTTGAAAATTGAGGGGATGTCCATCAATTGGAGAACTGCTGAACATGCTGTGGTATTTGAATGTTACGAACTACTATTGTGCAATAGGAAATGTGTAGATTTCAGAAAATTCTGGAAAGGTTTGTATAAACTGTTACAAAATGAAATGAGCAGAAGCATGAAAACATTGTGTACAGTATCAACAACATTGTGTGATAGTCAACCATGCTCTTCTCAGCAACATAATGATCTGAAACAAGTACAAAGAATCCAAGAAGGAAAATGCTATCCATATTCAGAATAACTGATGAACTCTGAATACAGATCAAATCATATTTTCCCACTTACTTTACTTATCCTTTTCTTCTTTTGTTTTGTTTCTTTTTTAACAACTGTGACTAAAACAGATATATGTTTTACATGATAGCACATGTATAATCTATATCAATCAGCCTGCCATCTTTGGAAGAGGGGAGGAGAAGGAAAGAAGAAAAATCTAAATCTTAAAATCATGTGAGGGTTAATGCTAAAAAAAAATTAAACATGTAACTAAGAAAAAAATAAGATAGTACTAAAAAAAAGAAATCTCTAAATGGTTTCTTTTAGGGGTCCCAGATTGCCAATATGTAGAGACTGTACTCATACTCTGAATTCCCTCTCAACTCAGATTCTTTTCTAATTAGGTGGGAAACATACTTTTTAAAATGCATTATATTAGATTAATATTTTCTAGTACCTTAACTTCCCCCCCAAAAAAAAAAAAAAACTAATGCTGGCATTAGAAAAAATATTGGGAATAATAAAATAAATCGAAGGCAAGTTTATCTGTTTTAATCCCAATAGGTCTTAGAAATCACTTCAGAAAACAAATTCTTGCTGACTGGAAAAATAAGATAGAGTCTATCTAAAGAAAGTAATAATTTCTTTTTGTTGGGCTTTTACCAAGCTTGGGTTGATTTTATTGAAATTGCAATAAAAGCTTTCTTATGAATTAAAAACTGATCAAAAAAGCCACTCATCTCTTGTGGTTCGATATTCCCTTTTAATGTCCTTGAACTACAAAAACATCATGGTTCTCAAAGCATTTTTTTTACTCTTCTAAAAATGCTATTCTATGCTTTGTCCTTATTGGCTGATTTGAGTTTTACTTTTTCTCCTAGAACTAGGCAAAATTCAACTTTCTCTATAAAGTTTTCTGTGAGCACAGTGTCACATGTATAGTAGGAACTAATAAATATGAGATGGTGTTTGGTATCCAAGTACTTTGTGTAGTTCCTGGCACATAGTAGGCATGTAATAACTGTTGACTTGGTCATTGGTAGTCTCTTGATTTGATGTGGTTAATAGAAATAATTGAAGGTTGTTGTACATTAAAAATATGCTCCAATATCACTATTTCCAGAGAGACCCATTCTGAAGGAAGAAGACTGGAATATTTGGTGCCATCTCCTCATTATAATCCAGAACTCATTAAGTAGAAATTATTTGAAATTTAAAATAGAAGTTTCCCTGGAAAAATAGTTCAAAAAGTCCAAAATACTTGCTAGAAGAAAATAAAGCTCAGAAAAAAATAACACAATATTAAATTTAATGAGCTGAAGGTATTTGCAGAGGAATCAGATTGACTTAACCTCCTTGTCCTGGTTCAAGGTACTGGAGGCCATCACTGGTCTCAATTTCAAAGAGAAATGATTGGGGCATAATTTGTGGCATCTGTGAGCAATAACTCTGAGATTGTAAAAGCAGAATGATCTTCACATAGCTGAGTGTTCATCTTTTCAGATCCATAATACCTCCAGAAACAAGGAAGCAAGTGAATAACATTCTGTTTTAGTTCATCTTTATTCCCTCTCTATTTCCATTATTTTGTATTGGCAGATATTGGCATGGATGGTAACATTGTTAAACTTGACGCCAATATCAAGGTGATCATTTTTATTTTATAGAAAAGTAGGCAGCATGTGAATGTACAAGGTCACACATTACTTAATGGCAAATCAACATTCTCCAATATTCTCCAAATTTATCTCAATGAAGTCAAGTGAATTAGAGTGAATTAGCTCTTTACTTCTGTGCATTAACTGTCAGAATGAGTTATAAACCTTTTTGAGTAAGAGAAAAACAATATTTTTTTAAAATCATGAATATTAGTGGGTTGTTGTTTTTTTTTTTTGTTTTTTTTGTTTTTTAGAGGCAATTGGGTTTAAGTGACTTGTTCAGAATCACACTGCTAGGATTAAGTGCTGAACTCATGTTTTCCTGGCTCTAGGACCAATGCACTATCTACTGTGCCATCTCGCTGTCTATGAAAATTAGATCAGTGTTTAATTTCAGAAATGGCATATAAGTGCTTTTATTTAATGATTTCAAATCATCATTTCTTTTTCACAACACCTCTGTGAAAGTTAATAACTATCAGTAGAAGGAAATATATATAAAAGGGCAAAGTTACTTTTTGAAGGTAACATGAGAAGCAGTGATCTTAAGAGCCACTGTTCTTAAGAAGGATAATATGAAGAATGAAGACAGAGATCAAAAATCCAAAGAGAATGGTGCAAATGTATGATAAAATTTGTTTTTGAGAAGAATGGTGTTGCATAATGTAATATATAAATCATGATACCAGAATTTTGATAGTGATGCATGTTTGATTTTAGTAGTATAAATATCTGTTAGTTCGAAAGATGTACAAAGTTTTATGAATGTGAGTCTCTGCTTTTGAATATTGCTTGTAATTCATAGCATTCAATTTATTAGACACCCTTTGAGTGAAATAATTTTGCAAAATGTTTGTTGTTTAACCAATGATGCTGGAGTTAGGCACAATGATTGGAATTATCTGTTGAGAAAGCTTCATTTGATTATAGGGCATTCCATTTTTTTGGAATGAAAGGTTTTTTGGAGGGGAAATTGGGGTTAAATGACTTGTCCAAGGACCAATAACTAATAACTGTTAAATATTTGAGGTGGAATTTGAACTTCATCTCATCCTGTTTGCAGTGCTGGTGCTCTATCCATTGCATCATCTAGCTACCCTATGGAATAAAAGCTTTTTAAAGTTCTAATAGTCAAAATACCTGAAATGCTCCATGGGCATTGCCAAGGACACAGCATGGTATACCAAGAAAGAGCCTGATAGAGACAGAGGACTTGAATTTCAACTCTGCCTTTTCCACTTATTACCTGTTTCTCATTGGGTAAATCATTGCTCTTCTGTGAGTATTGTTTTCCTCATCTCTAAATGAGAGATTTGTATTAGATGAATTTTTTTTTTTTGCCAATTTCAAGGCAATCCTCTTAGCAAAGGAATATGATAATCTTATCATTATAGATTATTTTAAATACAATTGAAAACTAAAGAAAATTAGAAGTTAAAAACTCCCAGAGGCTTTTAGATAGTCCCAACCCAAATAAAATTTCAAATACATTTTCTTTCCCCCTATTCTTCTATTAGCTGTAGTCTTCTATTAGAGCTCATGTTGATGGAAACATTTATTTTAGAAAAAAATTACTTTAAAGTAATATAATTATCAGAGAGATACTAATTTTTCCTCTAAGGGAGGATATAACAAAAATTGTTTGTTCTGCTTTTAGCTACAGAACCTTCAGCTACTGGTACCAAAGAATAGGCTTTTATCAAGTCTTGATATTGTGTGAACCACAACAAAACTGCAAACTTGACTGAGTAAATGAGGAGCATGCAGGAGGCTAAAATATCTATTGAATCAGTGACCTCAAAGTACCCCAATCCTAATGTAATCATGAGGGATTAACTCTTGTTACTTTATTGTGGCCTAAAGCATGAAAAAAAAACAGTCTGTAAAAAATTATTTTAAAAAGGAAATTATGACAGTAGCTTCTTCAAATTAAACTACTCTATTATTATCTATGTACATAGTCTGTAATATGATAAAGTAAAATATTTGGGAATATCTAATAGTCCTTATAGGAGTTAAAACCAACATAGTTTATTTTCCAAGAATCAGAGAATATAGCTAGGGATACTTTGCTAAAGTTACCTTTCTTCAATTTCAGGGGCTTCATGAATTGGATATTTTTAAGGTTTTGACAAATGTATTTCAATAAAATTGTTTTCTTTTGTGATCATATATATTTTATGCTTTTTAAAACAATTTGAGAAGGAATCTGAGCTAACAAAGATTCTGAAGATTTTGACTCTAGGTGAAAGGTTGAGTCAGCAGAAATTAATATTGGAAACGTATGTATAGGCAAACTATATACTATACAGATTTTCATTATTGACCTAAGTAATCTGCATAGAAAGTCTTTTAATGCTCCAATTAAAATTATAGAGAAAAAAATGCTGACAGAGATGTTATCTTTCATTAACATTAATAATGAATCAGGTACACCCAATTAAGAATGGCTATAAGAGATAATAGGAAATAGAAGGGTGAGGAATGGATTGTTAAATGAGGATAGAAATAACAACAAGAACAACAAGAACAAAAAACAGCTGGATGCTATGGTGCATGCTAGTAGTCCCTATTACTAGGACTGGTGAATTTTCTCTCTTTCTTGAATGCAGGAGTTCTGAAATGCAATCTCAGTATTCATCTAAGTTCATCATAAATATTGTGATTCTCAGGAACATGGGGCTATGAGTTTGTCTAAAAGGGGGAAACTTTCTCAGATTGGAAATGGAACACATCAAAACTGCTATGCTGATAAAAATGGGATCAAGTCCATGAATGGCGTCAGTGAGATAGGGACATTTACTTTTTGAACTTTAAAAAAAATAATAATAAAATAAAAGAATCTAAGTCGCTATTGAAAATCCCGCTCAAACAGATATGTGTCTTACTATACCTTCAACAATTACTTGACAAAGTAGAGACAGGAGTCCCTACTGGAGCTACTCTTTATTATTAACCCATAAATTATTTCAAAAAGGAGTTTCATTGTGGTACAAGAAAACATGTCTGATTTTTCTTTCAGCTAGAAATTATCACATAGTCCCCAGAACTATTTTGCTACTTTTTATTTCCCAATAAATAACAAAGTACTCACTCCTAGGGTTTGGCCTTTCTCTGTGATTCAGTATATAAATATGAATTTGTTTTCCTACTTTCTATTATTTGCCTTATTTCCTGTTATTTCTGCTTTCTTCGTCACTCTTTTGCAATGTTCTCTCCACCTCTTTGGTGTGTCCAGAGTATCTAATTCCATTCTAACCACTTCCTTCCCATTCATAGTCCAAATGATGTCATAAAAATAATTTATACATGAATAGTCTCTCCTGGAACTCATACTAACAGCTATAGTAATCCTTCTATCTATCCATGGAGATGAAAAACTGGAAATCCCTCAAGTACTTTGACATTCTCTGTAATTAACAGGACCTTGACCAACATTTATAGCTAGAACTGCTTTTTGATGACCAAGTGGCTAACATTGGCAAGACTCATTCCATGTTTATAACCATAAACTACTTAAATTCAGTCCAAATAAAAGAAAGTGGAACCAGAAAAGAAATCAGATCTAAGATCATTAACCATAAAAACATGTTTATTCCTGGATTGGTATGATCAAACAAAAGTTGAGATATTTGCTCTATTGAAATCAAGACAATTAGACTAAAATAACATCATGTTTTAAGTTTTTTTTTATTTCCAAAATAATTTTAACAATTGGATTCAAAAGGAAAAAAACTCTATCAGAAGTCATATCTCAAAATTTGAGTTCCATTTCTTAAAAGCAATATATTAGTAATGAATCCTACAAAGTTTTTGATAAAGTTGAAGTCAGAAGTAAATTTTGGGTGGGGGAAAGGGTCTAGGTTTTTTTTCTTCCATTTGTGCTAGGGAAACTTTCTATGCGAAAGTAGATTCTCAGTTTATCCCTAAATCATCATTTTCCCTGGAAGAAGCTAAGTGATTTTGCCCATGGTCACAGTGCTGTTCCAGGAGAAAGCAGGAGTTGAAACTAGAATTTCTTAATTTTAGGCCAGCTCTTTCTCCACTGTGCTCTATTTCTTCTTAGTACTGAAAAAATACTTTTTTTTAAAAAAAATAAAAGGTAAAGTGTGAGCAGAATGATGTCATTGCAAGGTCTAATATTATATGAGCTGCCAGATTGGAAATATTTCTTACATCAACATAATAATCAGAGAATTATTATTTTTTTTGTAAAATAAGTCCTCCTAGAATAATATGTGTAAATTTTTAAAAAAAAAAGCAAAATAAACTTGTTCTCTATATCTTAATCTTCATAGAATTTCATATAATTCCATTTTTGACACAAAACTTCTTCCTATAAAGAACTACTTTCAATATTAACCAATAAGTATAATTTACTTTGAAATCTTTCCTTTCCTGAATTCTGGATTAAATTCTTGAAGGGGAAATTTTAATAACCTCAATTTCTTCATTTTAAAATTGAGGATGGTTGTGGTTGCCAACTTCTTGCACACCATAATCTCAGATTCTGAGAGTGTGTTGTAAAAATCACCCTCTGCCAAGACCATTGCAAATGCAGTATACTGTTATCATTTCAAATGATTATTACATTCCCTTTAGACTAAACTTAGTCATAGTAAGGGATACAATTAAATTTCTTTAATAAGTTTAAAAAAGGGGGCAGCTAGGTGGTGTAATGCATAAAACACCAACCCTGAAGTCAGGAGGACCCGAGTTCAAATGTGACCTCAGACACTTAACACTTCCTAGCTGTGTCATCCTGGGTAAATCACTTAACCTGGGTAAACTCAGGAAAAAAAAAAAGCTTAAAGAAAACAACCATTCTCTGCAAAAATGTTTACTTCTTCTCAAATTGTTTACAGTTTCAATGGGAACTTTTGAGGACTTAAAAAATAATGTAAAATATAAGTTCCCTGAGGATAAGGACTGCTTGACTTTTGTCTTTGTGAGCATGGTGCCATCAGTATACTATGCACAGAACAGATGCTTGATAAAATTTGTTGAATTGTTCCTGTGTCTATTATGTAAACTATGGATATTTCTTTAAATGTGGATTTCATCAAAATTCATTTTCTGTCCCTTTCAAAAACCAAACTATGCACTTACAAAAGGGACAATATATTGAGGTAATTTTTGCTTTTTTTTTTTTTTTAACTTGCCTCTGAGATTACCTTTATTTAACAGTTTCTTCTCAGTTCTAACCAGCTATTTGTGCTAATTTGCAGAATGGGAGTGATATATAGTTCTAAGCCATTCCTTGTTTGGTTTAAGAGTATTATTATTTTTTCCATAAAAGCCCCAACTTTGTGAAAATTACCACACTATGAAATCTATTAAATCTTACTACTTAATAGATTCCCCTCCTACTCCATTAGGAAGAATGATAAGATCAGAGCCCTTATTCTGAATTCGTTGCACACAAGCCTTGACTAGCTGTATTAATGAGCAATTTAAAGGCACCTTGTTCCTATAAAGAAATTTTTGATGACTGCTTAGAGAGAAACAATGATGTCCTACACGTCTCTTTCTGTAGTAGCCTTGCAGTGAATTTAGGCATCTATTTGTACTGAATTTGTCATGGATTTGAAATTTTATCTGTTTAGAACTACTGGCTCATTTGTAGTCTTCATTTTGGCAATATTTTCATTTAATATTTCCCATTTACAGAAAAATTCAGACCAATGATCAAATGTTAGAAGACAAAGAATGAAAACTAATAAACTATTTTCAAAATAGTCATCTCTCATTTATTTTAAACTGGTTCCTTCTCTAATCCAACCCCACAAACATTACTTCCCAGGAGAGAAATAAGTAGTAATATCTCAATTAGAATACTAGTTCCTTAAATTTTGCAAAGAACTTCTCATATAATATTTTATATAATCCTGAAAATAACCCTAGGAGGAAGATACTATTATTGTCCCTTTTACAGGTAAGCAACCTGAAGCTTAACATCATACCACTGGCAAGTGTCTGAAGTAGAATTTGAACTCAGATTATCTTAACTCTATCATTCTTAATATTAGGAACTGTTACCTCTCTAAAGTGCAGTTTCCAAATTCAGCTTAGTGCCAAAATTCCCATTTTTTGGTTGATGGAACATAACCAGATAAAACAGTTGACTAAGCATGTCCCTGGAAAGTGGGAAAAGATTGTATTTTTCATCATATTATTTTTTGCTGTTGTTCAGTCATACTGTTGTGCCTGATTCTTTGGGACTCTATGACTGATACTGTCCATGGTTGTTTTTGTTTGTTTGTTTTTGGTTTTTTTGGCAAAGATACTTGTGTGCCATTTCCTTCTCCAGTAAATTAAGGAAAAAAAGAGATTATGTGACTTGTCCAGGTTCACACAGCTAGTAAATTTCTGAGGCTGGATTTGAGCTTTGCTTTTTCTGACTCCTGACCATCAAGTTAGTGGATGCTCATTCAATATATTCCAGAATATATCTGGAATTTCATTGACATGGATATTTCTTTTGGAAATATATATATATATGTATATATGTATATATATATATATATATATATATATATATATATATATATATACATATTTGTGTGTATATACACATATACTCACATTGACCCATGTATTCCAGTTTTATATATGAGTATATACATATATGAACACACACACATATATATGTATATATTACAGACATATGAGTATACAACCCCCACATATGTCCCACTTTTATATATGAATATACACACTCACACATATCCCAGTTTTCATATATGTGTATATATAATATGGAAACTAGCATATGAATCACACAAGAAAAAAAAGCATTGAAAAGATTGAAAATATATAGTTTACCCACAAATCTTCGAGGAAGCAGCTAGGTGGTATAATAGAGAGAATGCTGCGTCTAGAGTAGGGAATTCCTCAATTCAAATTCAGACACCCACACTTACTAGTTATATGACTTGGACAAGTCATTAAATCTCTCTCATTTTTCTCAATTGTAAAATGGGGATAATAACATCTATCTCATCAGAGTGTTGTGAGGACAAAATGAGTTGATATTTATGAAGCTCTTAGTATGTGCTAAATAAATGATAACTCCCTTATTTCATCTATGCATCTATCTATTTATCTACCTGTTTAATCAATGTGGTAGTCTAATCAATCCCACTATGCATCTAGGACTTTGTTGCCCTTTGGATGACCTGTGTCTTTGGAACAGTTACATAATTTCTCAGATTTGCAACCATTACATCATTGCTGGGAGAACATTTGTGCTGAAAAGAATATTTGTATTGGGAAACAGTTTGAGAATATTGAATATTAAGGCAGTTCCTCAGGTGCAATCTAGCTCTTGCTCTTCTTCCAGGCTCAACTCACTGCACAGCTGCAGTGTTTATGCCAGATATATGTACAGATGTACTAACTAAATAAATTGGCTACCAACAGTATTTCCTACCTTGATTAATAAGCATTTCTCATCCATTTGGTTTTTTCATCAAGAGATTGTTAGGCTAATAGTTTTTGAGTAATCATGAATTTCATTTCCACAACCAAAAGAACTGGCAGATGTGATTGCTAAGGAAGTGTCAGTATCCTTCGAAAGCTGATAGAAATATGACTTATTTAGAGAAATCTATAAAGTCACCTAAAATTAATTGAAATAATAATTCCAACAAAGTTGCACTATATAAAACAAATTCAATGAAGTTCAAGTTTATATTACTAATAGAACCCAAGAAACAGAGATAGTAAGAGAATTTTCATTTAAAATAACTACAGAACACATAAAACATTTGAGAATCTGCTTACCAACACATACATTCAATCTTTTTAAATACAACTATAAAGGAATCTTTTAATTTGATAGACATACATGCTGGAGGGATGATACTTGTTCAGAGTTAAGTTGAGTCAATAGAACAAAAATGACAACACTAGCTAAATTAACTTACTTATTCAGTACCAAATCAACCATACTACTATAGCATACAAATAATAGCTTAGTGGTTGAATTCCACATTTCTTCATGGCCACTCCTAGAGATATTTTTGGAGCAGGTGGGTTTTTGAGAAGACTTACAAGTCCTTCTGTGCAAAGAATTGAGCTATCTCTAGACATAAGTTGGATACATATCAGGATATGTTGAAAAGTAGTTAAATTTTTCAGGAAGTCTTTAGTTCAGGACTTTGCCTTCAACCTGGACATTTCCTGTGAGAGAAATAAGCAATGATTAAATGGTAAAGTATCTTCTACCTACAGAGAGAAAAGTGTCCTAGGGTGGGAAGATACAAAATGAAGATAATATAAATACAAAATGTCTTAATACAAAGTAGTTCATTCATTTGTTAGTAATGTTGCCCTGCTAAAATTAACCATTCATTTCTAAGCTTTTGAAACAATTTGTTTGGTTCTAGTATTGGTATATTCAAATTCAATTTTTCATTAGTAAATAATGAAGAATCTCCAAATCCAACTGTTAGATCACTGGAACAGTTTAGGGTTCAATCACTGTCAAATCATTTGGATAGAAACTAGCATTTTTTTGGGGGGGCCTTGGGTAAACTTGTCTTTCGAGCAAAACTTTTAAGAACCACATCATTCATGGTCCTCTACCACCACCAAAATGCCTTGTTTGAATGTAATGCCATTGATCAACTGGGTTAAAAGATAGGGTTACCTTTTTTTTAGGGGGGTGGATGAGGTGGAGAAATGCACTACTTATGATTTGCTGATTTGATGCATCCTTTCTATCTGAAATTTCAGTATTTCATATTGTGAAATTTATTTGAATAGACTGATATTATCTGATGAAAAAAGGCTAAAAATCTTATGTACTAATCAGATGTTGGAAATGTGCCAATACAGTAGTCTTGTTTGGCTATAGTAGAAATGGTTTTAGATCATAAAACTAATATTTAGAGCTTGAAGACACCTCAGAAACCATGTCCATCCTTCTTCTTTTAGAAATGAATCAATTAGTCAGTTAATAAATATTTAGTAAGTATCTACTATGTGCAATGGGGTATACTAAGCACTGGGGATATAAAGGCAAAAAATAATTAGTCCCTGCACTCAAGGAACTCACAATCTAATGTGGGAAGATAACCTATAAAATGAAGTTACCTTTTAACTTAAAGGGAGGATACCTAGGAATATGATTTAGTAGTATAATTGATAAGGCAGAAAGTAGGTAAATTTAGAAATTATTGTCATTTCCCCCACTATTCATTTCCTCTGGGGGAAACAAGGATTCAGTGGAGGGAAGTGGAGGTGAAGGAGATGATAAAAGTCTAGAAGAGTGCAGTTAGATGAGAAAGAATGAAATGGCTATCTTGGGAAACATCCTTAAATGGAAGCTCTGGGAGGAGCTCTCCATTGCCCACCTAGACTCTCTCTAATCAGAGGGAAAGGAGAATAGTAAGGACAAGGATATTTCTTGAGTAGACATGAATTTCAGAGTTATGTGATTTTAAAGGATGACAAAATTCTGAAAGACATGATGAAAGTCTGGAAGAATTCCATCAGATGGAAAATAATGAGGAGACAAAGAGGTAAAATGACTTAGCCAAAGTCACTTAGAATTCATTTTATTAACTTGGCATTATGTTTGGGGGGGGAAAATCTGCATCTCTCTTTTTTCTCTGTTTTGTCTCTCTATCTCTCTATCTCTATACAGAGAGAGAGAGAGAGAGAGAAAGAAAGAAAGAGAGAGAGAGAGAGACAGACAGACAGACAGAGACACACACACAGAAAGATATCATATTTTTAGTGGATTCATTCCTGTTCTTTAATACTGGTAAGAAAGATTGTGACTGAATACATTCATTCTTTCCAATCTGCTTAGTGTAAATAATACTTTATGGATGTGCAGAATTGCTATCTAGCCAAAATTTCAAGACTATTGTCAACCCTTTTTTCTATCATGGAGGTATCACATTACCAGCAAGTCATTTAGTAAAATACATTAAAAAAATATAGCTGTGCCTAATGCAGGTAACTGCAGTTTAAGCACTTTTGAGAAACTAGAGCTATGTGAAATTGACCACTGAATAGAGGATATTATCTCCCAAAGCACAGTAAGGAAAATTGTGAACTTTCCCCTTTCCATTTAAAAGTTAAATTTAATGAAATTTATAAATTTGTACAATCAAATTGTAAATTTTATTGTCCAATAAGCTTTATGTTACACAATAACAACTCATACCCATACTTTTTGTAATGGAGTTGTCATTTTTTAAAATGGCAGCTTATCTTTAAGTAGCAGTTTAGTAGTCTGTAAGTACCTTGAAGGCAGGAACCATTTCATTTTTGTATTTTATTCCTCTCATGTGGTAGAGAGTAAATATTTAATAAAATATTAGCTGAGTTCATCCCAGCCACCAAGCCAACTTTGTCTAAAGTACTCTATTGTGAGCATGTTGCTTTTCAGAAAGCTACATAAACCCGATCATCTATTTGAACTGCCATAAAATATCATTCATGAGAATTTACTAATTAAAAATGCTCCTCTATATAGTTTATCATTGTTGTTCTCCATTTCCTTTCTTGATCGCCTTTGAGAATCAGCCAAGCAAATGCTGGCTAAATTTATTTGAGTTTATAAATGTGTCTCAGCCTGAAAATTTCTTATTGATGGGAAAGCTTTGGGCCAGAAGGAATAAAAACCAACTTCTTGGCTGTGTTTCTAGTAACATAAGAAAATATGAGATGAAACATTGAGATTGAGAGGATGTTGACTGTAGCTTTAGAATTTGACTGGTTTTCTTCCTATTAAGGTGTAGTCTGTTAGCAATTTTTTCCTTGTCTTCAATGCACAGCTAACTTCTTAGATCATAAGAAAAAATGATATTCCTAGTTCTTAGTCACTGTCACCTGAAGATGATTTACTTGTTAATTTCAATAATAGTGGAAACTGCATTGAACTGACAGATGAATAAAACAATTCACTTTATTTTTTTAAATATATCATTTGATATATTCCAGAATTTAAATGTGTAGGCAGGGAGATAATGGAAAACTTATCTTTTCCATTTTAAAATCACTACATTATGACACTTACATCAATATTCCCATGTCCTTACCTCTGATTATGACAGATCTTATCATCCATTAAACCAAATAGCATTTCTTTTATTGAGCCAAACTAATTTTTCTTATTCTTCCTACCAGGTTTGTTTTAGGCAAAATTCAATAAGATTTTAGATTAGTAATGCTCTTTTTGAGCACGCCTAAGTAATTGGCTCAGAAATACATGGTCTCCTATCATGGGGAAATATATATAAGAGGATCTTAACTTTTTCTTTTAGTTGCTTTTTAATGTAGTAATACATCTATAACTAATTATCTGGTCTTTTGAATCAGAGAGATTGTTTTCAGTTCAGGTATAAGTCTAGCACGTGAATATTCTATTTGATTAGTTCCATAATAAGCTAAGATACATTGAGATAACATGAGAAGAGTAGTAGGAGCCAATCAGGGTAAAGATTCTCAGCCTCCATTTCCCATCCTGCTACTTTGCCCACAGAGTAAACTTGCATCATTCCTAATCCCTGGGTTACAATTAGGGAAGAGGAAAAAAAAAGGTAATACTCTATTATCTGACCCTCAAAGAATAGTTTTGTATCCCCTTTCTTTCCATTTCATCTGTCTACATAGAGTAAAAGATGTGGTCCACTGATAGCCAATGTAGAGGTTTCTGTTTAGTAACCTCCCCCCTCAACACAAACTTACTTGACCTGGTAGAAGATAAACCAAACTAGATCCCATATTAAGAAACAAATTTGAATAGAATGATTTTTCTCCCATAGCATTTCTTTGCTGTCATGAATGCCCAATCTTTGTCACTGTTTTTCTATCCTCCTTTGACTCAGGGAGCTTCCTCTCTTCCCTTCTTTATCAAGTCAATTCAATGTTAAATTAAAATCTACCTGTGGCTCCCAAATGATGAAATTATTGTGATTTCTTAGCTTTATTTTTCTACCTTGGCTTAAAGCACTTTAATGTATACAAAGAAATTCTTGCTTCTCTTGATTTGCAGAGAAAAATAAATAATTATCTATGTTTAAGCCAGAAGTCATCTGTGTATGTTACACTCTTCACCAAAGGAGGCTTTACTATAACCCACTTTTGAACCATTGAGGATACCTCAGATAACTAAGTTTCTATTCTCTCTGTGATCTGACAGGATATGTTTTATGAACAGGTGAAATTCTTCTGGTGATTAGTATTGATTGCATTTCACTCATAGGTCATTAATGAAGATATTTATTGTTCTAAATGTGTATTCTTATTTTTAGAGGATTGAAGTAGATTTTTATAATATCACTAAGGAAATGTTTTTTTTAAAGTAAGTTAATAAATTTTAGGAGAAGAAAGGATTTTGAAACATTACAGAAATGCACATTTGAAAATGAATAATTAGTATATATACTATTAATAAATACTAACAATTAGGAATCACTTTTAATAAATCATTTGTCCCCAATGACCTTCTGTTATTTATCTTTCTTATTCTAACATCCAGATAATACTCTGCCTGCTTAAAAAAATTCCTACTGATGATATTACTAGAAAAAATTTCAGAAATTCTTGACTGAGAACTAAATTAAACAAAAAAGCTTCTAACCAGTATGACTATATCACTGCATTACAGAACTTAAAAGGGCAAGTTCTGCTATAAATACTGTCCCTAGCACATAGACTTACAGAGCTCTACTCAAGGGACAGCAGAACACAGAAAATGCAAGATATACATCAGTTTGGATACCTCAACACAGGTAGAATAGCATTCCAATGATGCTGTGGTTGCAGATTCAAGGACATGTAGTGCAAATTCTGCATGTGAAAAGATTGTTCTTCCAAAAGTGTATCATTTAAAAGACCAGCAAAAAGAAACTTATGAATTCTTCACCTCACTTCACATTAGGCACTCTTAATTATTTAAATAGCAATGAAGCTTCATAGTGATATTATCTCTAGATGATCCAAAATAGAATGACAGGATACTGAAATTTCAATAGAAGCCCTGAAAAATAACCATATGTACAAAGAGAAGTCAACTATTATTTGTGGTGAATTACCAATTGGTAAAAGTATTTTCCATGACATTATCTGAAAAACTTATAGATTTAGAGGTAAAAGGATTTTATTGGTAATCTAGTTCAACCCCTTTATTATACTGAAGAAAGAGGTTCAAAAAAGTGCTTACCATTATCTGAACTCTGTTATTTGATTCCAAATATAGTTCTGGTTCTATTATGACACTCTGTCAAAGAACTTTCAAGATTACAATTATCATTTAGTTAATTCTTCTCAAAGTTCTTTTTTGAATATCAAACAAATGTGGGTTCTTAATGAATAGGTTTCTAGTCATCATCACAATATTTCAGTACCCAAACTCTCAGGGAGAAATTAGTTCATATAACTGGGGATGGGTATAAAAATTTACATAAATATTATCAAAATAGTCTTCCATAGAATATTCTTTCCCTTTCTTATGAAAGGAAATCAGTGTCATTCTGTCTAGATTCAATAAATAGTATCACTTAATTTAAAGATAATATAGTATATATCTTTATGTTACACATTTATATATAGCACATATGTATATACCTGTATATATTCCTTTTTGCCCCTTAGATAAAAAGGGCAAGACCTTCTAATAATTAGGTTATCCTTATTAATTAACCCTTGAAAAAAATCATACATGCTTAGCAGCATTTACAACAAATGCCTAGGGGTGGGGCTCTACATCATAAAATTAGAAGCAGTATTGCTTTGGCACCTGAGAAATTCTCATAATCCAGGGTTAACAACCTGGTATTTCTTATGAGGGAAATCTATTTTCAAAGTTTAATTCTATCTAAACATGAATAATTGATCATCAATGGCCCCATATTATATATCTGAACACATTGATCATTGAGTGGTATTTTTGGTTAAGAAGTGTTTAAGAATTTGAGTCACTTATTAGATTTTTCAGTGTTTCTTTGAGAGCTAGGTTTGAAGGACTAACCAAATGCTACCTTACCTTGATGATATTCTGATCATGAGTCCAGCCATGCAGGCATGCCTCATTTTACTTCCAGTTATTTTCTCACTGCTAGAAATTTCTTTTGTCTCCCACCCCATATGCTACTTCTGGAATCAAAATCCTAATATTGTAATTGATTGTGGAAAGAATCTATTTCTTTTTTTTACTTTCCCATTCACCATTCCTGCAACTTTACAAACCAAAGTATTTTTTCTTGGATATCACTTGTGTGTTGCCTTCCTATATAATAATGTAAAGTTTTTTCCATCTAAGATTTTCTCCCCTAACTCTAAAAAAACCTAAATATCAACACCTTACTGTGGAACATCATTATTCTAATTGAAAATGAGCAATGTGTTACTGAATATTTCATAGGACTTTGTCCCCCTTCTTTGGTGATTATACAATCTTGTCTTTTATGCCCTAAGATCATAATATCCTTGAGGACAGATATCATATTTTAGGCATTTCTTTGAATATAATTAATCAAGAAATATTTATTAAGTATTCACCATGTATCAGTCACTATACTAGGTAGAGGGGGTACAGACATAAATGCAAAACAGCCTCTGGACTAAAGACTTTTATATTCTGATGGAGCTATGTAAATATATACATAAATGCTAAATGAGTGCAATGCAGATTTCATACAAGGTAACCTTGCAGCAAAGAAAATCAACTAACATCTGCTAGGACCTAGAAAGGTCTTATATAGAAGGTAGTGATTGAATTTAGTGTTGAAGGAAACCAGAAATTTCAATAGGTGGAGATGAAGTGGGATCGTGTTTTAGGTGTGGGGTACAGCCAAGTACAAAGTCAATAAAAGGAAGGAAGGAATCAAGCATTTATTAAGCATTGGTTTTGTGGCAGAGCTTTCTCCTAAACTAAAAATACAAATATAAATAAAAGTAAAGATAGTTCTTGTCCTCAAAGAGTTTATATCCTAATGGAGAAAGACAACACACAAAGGGAGCTAAAAAGTATGTGAGGGAAAAAATTGAAGATATCTTGCATGAAGACATGGTTTTGAAGTCAAGAAATTCAGGAACAGAGACAGAAGGACACTAAAAGAAGTCTGTCCTGGGTATCTCCATAAAATTGAGGTTGCAAGAAGAACTGACAAATAGGACAAAGGGAGTAAACTTTGCATAGGGTTATTCTAGGCTGCTTGGAAGGCAAAAAAAATCACTGAAGCTGAGTGAAATACAACAAGAAGGGCATTTTTATTGGATTGTAGAGTACATGGAAAGGACTAATGTTTATTAATGCAAGAAAGGTAAGATCATGTTTGGTTTTGAAGAACATTGCTTAAGTTCATTATTGTGGTTTAAACGTACTAGGTGCTCAATAAATGTCTGTTGAGTGGACTGGATCAATCAATCCATAAATATGCATTAAGTATGTCCTGTGTGACAGACACTGTTCCAAGAGCTAGATATACCAAAAGAAGTCTCGATGAAACTGAACTGATCCAACCATTTTGGAGAGCAATTTGAAATAAGTTTTATTAAACTGCCTATTACCATTGACCCAGTAATATTACTAATAGATCATTTTTCAAGGGTGGGGGAAGAGGAAAAGAACCTGAATTTTCTAAACTATTTATAGCAGTTCCCGTTCTGGTATTAAAGTATTGTTAATTGTGGGAATGCCTGTCAATTTGGGAATAGCTGAACAAGTTATGGTATATGATTCTGATGGAATAGTACTATGTTATAAGAAATTATGAGGTTGTTGATTTTAGCAAAGCATAGGTAGAATTGCATGAAATAATGAAGAACAAAATAATCACCTCAGAGCCAGGAGAATATTGTATCCAATAACAGCAACATTTTTTTTTACTTTTTTATTTTTAATTTAGAATAACTGAACAATTAAGTCATTTTGACAATCATAAATACCCAAATTAATTACAAAGGATGTATGATGGAAGATATTAGCTGCCTTCAGAGGAAAAAAAATACTGATAATAGAAATACAATAGAATGATTTTACATATGTGTACATACATCTATATGTGTGTGTGTGTGTGTGTGTGTGTGTGATTGTCTCTCTGTATGTGGGTTTATGTCTGTGTGTCTGTGTATCTTTGTATATGTAATGGTAGCCATCTCCAGGGCAGGAGATAGGAAAGGGAAAAAAAATCCCTTAAAAACTTCAATTATAAATTTATTATATATCTCAAAGGAACAGCAAGTTTTACATAATAAATTTGTGGTTTCAAGTACCATCATCCTTTTATTATTTTACTATGTTATGGAAGTGTTTGTTTTATTTCAAAAATTAAAAATAATTTTTTTTTAAAAAGAGGTTTAAAAAAACCAAGTCCTTGCCCTCAAGGAGTTCATTATCTAATGGAGGAGCTTACCATCAAAGTCCTCTACTTGCTACAATTTTGTGATCCTGGCTTGAGATATAATGATATAATGGCTTGATAAAAATAACATGACATACCATTAAAATAATCTATAATTCAAATTTCTCATTAATTAAGACTGCCCATTTCCCCAACTGACTACCTCAAATTAGTAAGTTTTTTTTCTTTTTTCTGTAAAAAAATAAATTAATCTTTCTCCTCCCTCTTTTCAGTTATATGTTAAGAAGAAATATGTATGTTTTTAAAAGTGTTTGAAACATAGACTTATGTGAGATATTTACTGATATCATAATTTATTGATGCGCTTTTCATTCTGATTTGAATACTTCATTTCTTCTTATTAACTCCCTGCAGTGTACACTCAATTGGTTCTTTATTCCAAAATTTCTAATTCTCTTAGAAAGTGGCCTCTTCCCAGAAATTATAAGTGCCAATTTTTAGTGAAGAAATATTTGCTGGATATTGTTCTCCTGATCCCTATTCCATTTTATTACTTTTTTTGTTATTGTTGGGCAATAAATTTTTACCTTTTGCTTTTCTTCTTCCATCACCCATCTTCTTTGTGTAATGGTACATTCAAACAATAAAATAGATAGGCATTTTCCACTTTCCATTCTTAAGCTGAAACTTGTCAAAACATGAAAATCACTCAGCCTTCTCTTTATGGCTTAATGTAGAAAAACCATTGCATGCCAGTATAGATTTCCTTATTGTTATGTTACACTCATTGACAGCAATGGGTGCTCTCTTCCTCAATAGATGGAAAATTTCTGATCTTGCCAGATGATTACTTGATAGTGCTTTTTGGCTTCCACACTTACTGACACTTTGTCCCAGAGGAGGCTCCCCAGTAGAGGTAGTGTTGGCTGAACTGAAAGAACCTATGGAATTTAAATAACATTGACTGCTTACTTTTCCCCTGTAATGTTTATTTTCAGTCTATAGTTTGATTAGATTAAATTTCCTTTATTTAGACTTCAGCAAGAACAACTGACATAAAGAAAGGTTGGGTGGTTAAAGCTTAATTTGAAGAGACAGTTCAGTAAATCACTTACACAAAAAATATCAGATCAGATATATAGACTTATTCACCCAACTGAGCCAAAAGACATTACATGGACTCTCCTTACTTCCAATAGGTTTGTAGCAATAGGTCAATTAATACATTTGAATCCAGAGGAAACATGGCTTTCTGATTTTCTCTTTGGCACACGACTAGGTCATCATAAAGTTAAGTTTGGCAAGCTGTTTACCATCTGATGGAAATACGTGCTTTTTGTCAAAGTTATACTTGCAAAGTATGACTCAAAGTACTCCAAGTACATGCCTTTGAACTCTGTCTTTGGACACTTTTATTTTATTAGCTGAAAAAATACATATTTATGTCAGTGTGGAATGATGATTTTAACTGGTTTAATTTGGACCACAGATCTGCTATTTGCCTTTTCATTATAGGCATTTCTATTAAGAAAACTAGAGTTTACCAAAATTTCAAGTCCTTTTTAAGCAGAAGTTACTCTTTCATGTGGAAATGGAGCCTCAAAAAGGTAAAGGAATTTGCCTAGAATAATAATATATCAAAGTTCCATGAAGGCAGGAGCTATGTTTTATCTAAGATTTATATCCTAACTCTACTTGCTTCACACCCCATAGATGCTTGCTATCATGTTCTTCTTATTGTTGGACATTAACATTTATCTGTGGAATAGAATTTAAAATGCCATATTGTAATTGTGTAAAAAATTATAATTTCAAGATTTTTTCCTACTATTTTATTCAAGAGAACAAAGATTCTGATAAAGATCAATACAAGAAATGTAATAAATATGTTTTGGTTTGATTAGACTATTATTGTCTATATGATTTTGCTCATTCATCTTTATGAAGTGGAACACTGAAGATTAAAAAAAAACCGCTTGGGAGGTAATGCAAAGGTAATGCAATGCAAATTGTATCCCCATATTCAATATGGTCACATTAGTGATGTCAACTTTTCCTCTTCAAGTCATCCTAAATTTACTTTGCTGTTCCCTCAATGGGAAGTTAAGAGAAACAAAATGGTTAAGTGAAAAGGACACTGGATTAGAAGTCAAAGAATTTCATTTCAAATTTTGGCTCTATTATTTATTATTTGTTTGACCTTGGGGAGTTAAATCCTGTCTGGGCCTCAGTTCTCTTATTTATAAAATTAATTTGGACTAAAAAGACCTTTAAGGTTGCTTCCAATTCTAAATTTATAATTTTAATGAAATTCTTTTTATACTCAGCTCTATTCCCCCTCCCACCTCCATCCATGACAATTCCCATGAAAAGAAAACCAGATAATACTATAAAGGAAAGGAAGAATAATTGTCCTTTTTATTTGACCATTGTGCCATTCTTTCCTAGGTCAAGGCTATATAGAAGGTTGGCTTCTATAGTTAATAGTTATCTTGTTGATTAACATTTGTAGGACCTCATATATATGTATGTGTATGTTACACACACACACATACACACACTATACTCTCTGGTTTGTCCTCTTCAAATTGCCCTCAATTTGGCATGTTGAGTCTTTCAAAGAGTGATTGCTATCTCAGACTCTGGGTGGTTATACAGTGGGTGGTTGTCCTCTTAAAACCAAAAAGTACCCATTGGCATGCTTCCCATGAAAAATCAGCCAGGAGACTCAATTAGCTTTTTAGAAAAGATTTTTCTTCAAATTATACAACAATAATAGTAGTGACAAAGCTTTTTTTCCCAAGACCAAGTCACACTGTCCCACAACCAAATATAATAATTGTGATGGGGAAAATGGGCATAAATTTTACAGTACAATGACAATCAGATAGCTCACATGACCAATACAACTCCTAACTCTGAAATCACAAGAGCTCAAAGTCCAGTTTCTCACCAGAGCTCCCACTGAGTTCACTGAAAGGTTTGGCTATAACTTCATAGCTCATGACTCTTCAGCTGTTTGCACTGATCTACTTCAGGGACTTGTTTCTCATTTGCTCCTTCTTGGCTTGGTCAGATGAGATATTCATATAGTACAGAGGCTCTCTTTTGTACTCCCTAAACTCTATTTTTGATAGTTAAAAATTAATCTCAATTACCTGAAACCTCTTGATCATCTAAGTGTTATTACTATTTCAGAAAGGACAGTGAAGCTTAATCAATATAGGAAGAATTCTTTCTTTTTTGGCTCCCTTGCTGTCTTGGGTAAGAGAGCTGTCACCTCTAGAGACCTGCTCTAGAGAGCAGGTAGGCAGGTCTAGACTCTCCTATTTGATGGTTCTTCATCATGAGAATTTTATTCATTTAGTGGAAAACACCATTTTTTCTTATGTTGACTAATAATTAGATTTTCCCAGTTTATTGTGTGGTCTAATATAAATGAATGGCTGAAAAATCACCATAATTTTCAGGAAATATCAGTCATTTAGGATTGTGAAATTATTGATTTAGGACTGTGGAAGTCACTCAGTTCAATCTATTCAATTTACAGATAATAATCTTACAAGAGGTAGATCTGAGATTGAAACTCAAATCCTCAGACTTTGGATTCAGCATCTGTTACATTGAAAGACAATCAATATCCAACATAATCAATGCCTATATTAAAGTTCTTCTCCTTCATTTAAGACTAGGATTGAGATAAAAATGTAATCAAGAAAAAAGCAAATCATTATTATCATTTGATGTCTTTCAGGGGGTAGAGAGAATTTTAAAAAGATTAAGTCCCTATTTCTCAATAAAGGCAAGTCTATGGTTTAGGAGAGAAGTAGAGCAAATATAGTTTCTCCAAGACCAGCCTTTCTAATAGTGGAGCAGGTAAAAGCTGGCAGCCAAGGTGGGTGGTTGTACTTTATGACTAGCTTCTCATTGAAAGGCATAGTGATTCAACTTTCAAAGATAAAGGGTAATATCTAAAGGGACTTTGTATCTTCTTTATGAAAATTCAGCATGTCAGGTTGAATATATCTATATTTTTCCCATATCACAGTCACACTGTCACCCTTTTGGGCTTGTCACCCTTTTTGGGCTTGTCTGCCTCTCTTCCTGAAATCCAGAAAAATCATTGCTATATCCAAGAATGTCCCCTCAGTGGGCTTTGAGTGTAGGTAGCTGAGAAAGTTAAAGCAACTCCATTTTGCCCCTAACTCTGTTTATATGCAGCCTCCACTCTGTCTGCCATCTTCCTTAATGTTATAATATCAATGATAGACCTATCTATTAGGGCAGAATTACAAGAGATAACCAACCTAAAGAAAGGCTTTTTCTGTTACTAGCCCCAGCTAGATACTATTGCCCCAGCAATAGGATCTATCTAATAAAAGATTACAATATCTCCCTTTCCTATCTAACAATTCTCGAGAAATAACTGCTGTCCAATCCTAAAGTAATCCAGACTCAAAACACTTCTTGTCTCAGTTGAAACCTATAGAAACTTTGTCCTTTTTTAAAATTCCATTTTCAGCCTAAATTAAGTTCTATATAAGTTTTGTCCTTTTATTCCTTTGGGGAGTCTCTGCCTGTCTGTGAAGGATATGGGTGTGTATGAGGTAGAGTGAAGCTCCCTTGATGGCAAACTCAATAATCCCTAGTTGATTTCTAAATTTTGGGTTTGGGTTTGGTTTGCATTTTGGTTCGGATTCTGGTTTGTTTTAGTACTGACTGACAATTTTACCCACAGCAATCTCTACCATCATTTGCCTAGGCTTTTCTCTTCCACAGTAACCTGGGAATTGCCATTATAAAAGACATATAACATCCCCTTTTACCTTTGCATCTATTGGAAGCAATAAAGGCACAAAGTTGGGAAATGCAGGAACTTCCTTATCCTATTCAAATCATTGATTAGAACTAGAATGGTTACTAGAGTCCATTTAGTCCATAAAGATGGGGAAATTAAGGGAGAGGCAGGTTAAGTGATTTCCCAAAATCATTCAGGTACTGACTGCCATAGATGATGTTTGAATGCAGATCCTCTCAATCTAAAAGCAGAGTTTCTCCATGCTACTACATCTCCCCACCTTTTGTCCAGCTTCTCATATTCCTCTAAGGGGAAAGATAATAGTTACTGCTCTTTGGGTGGATCTGGCATCTCACTAGCTTCCTTCCAGTCTAAGTTCAGAACCTTCATGAAGTTGATTCTAATGGAAAAGAAAGAAGAATATTTAAATATTATTGGATTCCCTGAGAAAAACTTTGATTTCTTAGAAACTTTGAAAAGGGGCCAAGGTCTGTGTAGGAGGGAGAGCACAGTTGAGAGAAATGGGGGAAAATGTGGGTAAAAAAGTTTGTAATAAAATAAAAACAAAATAAAGATAAAATTGTGTATCTTCAACAGAGAGGTACTAAAAAAGCAGCTGTATGGCCCTGTTAAGTATACAGCTGGGACAAGCCCAAGGTTCCTATTTTCTTGCCAATAACTTGCTCTTTTTGCATGGTTGAACAAAGCATATTTTAATAGTAAAAGATAATGTTTGTCACAGGTTGCAATTTTCATGCAGTGATAATTTGCACTTAATTTCCCATTGCAGGGCTATTCCATCATGCTCTTTGTTGTTTCAGTTTGTGGTTCCTAATTAGCCATCAAGATTCTTTATTTTCTGAAAATCTCTCTATAAAACCTCACACTCTTGACACCAATGTATACTATTATAATTTTCTTCCCTCAGGATCAATGCAATGTTATATACACATTCTATTAATTGTATCAGGTTATATGGAAAGCATATTCATATAGGCATATGCTGGTATGTATGCATATGCATATAAATATACACACACACATATATATACAGATATACACACATATACACATACACTCCTCCTTGAAGTCATTTATCTTCTTGAAATATATTGTATTGAAATGAATTATTTGCAAAACACCGTGATAGTGAGTCAGCTAGAACCCCAAATTATCTAGTTCGCTATTTTAAATTTATCACCTTTCTAATAAAGGGGAAATATTTACATTTCAAGAATCTCAAATTTTGAAAATAAGACCAAGACATACACAGGAAGGAGTCAATGAAGAAACACTTATTAGTTTACAAAGTTATAAGCATTGTGCTAAGCCTCAGGGCTGCAAATATAAAAGCAAAGATAGTCTCTGTCCTCAAGGAATTTATATTATAATGGAGGAGTTGCACTTATGGAAATGGTGAAGCATAGAAGAACAGTGAGTGAAGTCACAGGAGAAGTAGATTGGCAAATACTTTCTAGTGGCAAAGTCAAAATTTATTTTACTGTGGTTCCAGAACTTCAAAGACCAGGTGGGTTTGGATAGAGGTAAAATATGGCAAGGCTACAGGAGGAGATGACTGAGGAATAAAGTGAAGCATGGCTGGAGCCACTCTAAACATACCAGTCCATATGAGTTTCTGAGTTAGTATAGAAGTTCCACAGGATACTTCTGGAATTGAAATTCTGTAACTGAAAGGGGTTGATTTCTCCACATTGTGATTTGTTGTTTTGTGGTAATAGGGCAAATGAGAAAATCAGGGAATGGAGAATTCTATCTTATAGTCTCTATAATATATATTATATACTTCAAAAGTATATAATATGGTGAAAGAAATGACTTGAACTCATGTTTTAAATGGTGACTTTAGCTCCCAGTATCAGAGCACTCTGAACATGATGTTAGTGGCAGGGCAGAGAGTTGAGGTGTGGGAATCCTCTTCTGGTTGGCACAGGTCCTTCATGAAAGGATTCATGAACCTGAAGTATTAGAAAAAGGGAAGTTTATTGTTAGATGAGAAGTTACTTTTGCTAGGAAGACTGACAAGTGGCAAAGTCCTATTAGGGAAATGGAGGCTGGCACTGAGAAGAGAATGTCTTCACAGCAGGCAGGAGTCCTGGAAGCTATGTCAAAGAGGCAAACCATACTACTTTGGACATTCTGTAAAGAACGAGTGAACAGAAATCTATTTTATGAGAAGATCTTGGCAGGGAGCTGGGAGCAGTTTGAGCTGATTATCAGACCAAGATCTTTTTGAGAATCTAGAATTTCCTGAAGAAATCAGCACCCCTAAAAGATCAATGGGAGTGCTTTTGACCAAGATTTCCAATTGAATAATGATATTTAACTTGTTTGGGGAGATATGCTTTCCCAGGAGAGCTTGAGACTCCAAAATTCCTGCTTTTACAGATCAATAGAGCAATAATTTATAGATTAAAGGGAACACAGTTTCACTTCCTTGAAACACTTTTTTTCTTTTTCTTTCTTTCTTTCTTTTTGCTCTGGCCCTTAGTAGCAGGGAGAGATCCTAGGGCCTCCTCCTTTCTCCTGCTAGTTTCTCCTATTCCTCTTTTGATGCTGGTAGAACAATGAATTTCCTGAACTCTATTATCTTATTTTTTTACTTCCCTATCAACAAAGCCAGGTTTCAATTTTAGGTTAGTACTTTCTTCAGGTTGTAAATTATAATTCTTTTTTTTTTTTTTTTGCTTAGCTGATTTTCTTTCTTTTTCATCTCTCCTCTTTGTAGACCATTCCTAGAACCAATGAATAAGGGGAGCTTGGCAAATGAAATAAGCAAGGGAAAATTAGCTGGATATAGATATCATGTCATATCTCTGACTCATTAATTTTTCATCTTTATAAGGCTTAAAGATCTTTTTTGACATTATATATTTAGTGGAAAGAACAATGAATTTGGAGTATGACCACATGTACATAAACCCTTCTGTTTCCTCTTATTACTTGTCTGACCTTAAATAAATCTTAAGCCTTCTGGGCTTAAGATAAAATCAGGGCATTTGAGAAGATGACTCAGAATTCTAAATCAATGATTCTTGATCTATCCATGTCTGTCTCATCATATACTGGTAGAAAAAATTTTTTTACAAATGTAAAACTTTACATTTACTCTATTTAATGTCACTGTATTAGATCTACTCTATAATTTGCATAGTATGATTTTTTTTCAGGAGTTCTAAGACTTGATACTTTATTATTATTATTTTTTTGTTGTAGCTTTTTATTTACAAGGTATATTCATGGGTAATTTGATCCTTGCAAAACCTTCTGTTCCAGCTTTTCTCCTCCTTCCCTCCACCCCCTCTCTCAGATGGCAGGTAGCCCTCCCTCAGATGGCAGGTAGACCAATACATGTTAAATATGTTAAAGTATATGTTAAATACAATATATATGTACACATATACATACAGTTATTTTGCTGCACAAGAAGAATCGGATTTTGAAATAATGTAAAATTAACCTGAGAAGGAAATAAAAAATTCAAGTGGACAAAAACAGAGGGATTAGAAATGCTATGTAGTGATTCACACTCATTTAGTATGGTATGATTTTAAAAATATTATATTCCTGTTGTTTTCTAAGTACCGACAATCAACATAATTTATAATTTACATTCTAGAGGCAGGGACAATATGGTAAAGGCTGGGACTTGACTTAGTTCTCCCCAGATCCCTCCAAATAACTATAAATAATGACTTTAAAGAAATTTTAGAACATCATAATCCATAAAAAGATGGAACAAAACAATTTTCCAGCCTAGAACAACTTGGAAAGTTGGCAGGAAAGGTCTGTCACAGTAAAGTCCAGCACAGGCTCATCAAAGTAGGAGTGAGCCTTGGGAGCAACTGAATCAGCAGCAGCAGTGGCTTTCAGAGCTCTCTGTCCAAAGATTGTAAGAGATCCAAATAACTGGTCAGAAGAAGATTATAGGAATCTCTTTGCTAGCACCAAGACAAGTTTACTATTGCTTTGCCCATAGTTGAATCCCTTAGTAGTCTTGGGTGGCAGTTCCATGGTGAGGAGGAGCACTAGAAAACCAAGAGGTAGCACCTACATTGGAGAAAACCTTTCTGTGATGTTCTCTTCTTTTTTATAATATATATGATGGTTCTCTTTGGGAGCAGGTTTCTTGGGGAGGTTTTCTGGAAGCAGCCTTAGTTTCAGTTCAAAGTAATAATCACTTCAAATGCAGCCAGCTGATAAAATCCAAATTTTTATTTTCTCCTTCCAAGTCTTATCTCTTTCCTTGGCCCCAGTTAACTTTCTTAGAGGCCTCTCTCCCTCCTTGGTTCCAAGAGTTCTTGCAGCTTGTCTTTTGCCTCTTCCAGCTTCTGCCTCTAGCTCAACTCCAACTCAATCTCCTCCACTGATTGACTGACTGACTGAAGCTCTAAGAGCTTCTTATATATGATCTCTTAAAGGTGTGAACCCAAAAGTTGACTCCTCCTCTGAGAATGGGATTATGAGAGGTGTGAATTCACAAAGTTACAAAGTTTTGTGTATCTCCCTTCTTATGAATTCCAATGTATGAGCTAATGTGTGAATTCTCAAAGGTATAAACTCAACCATTGCTTCTACCAATTCCAGTGAGTTATCACTAGGATTCTAACACCTTTCTTACAATTCTAGAAAAGAAAAGAATGTTTATGGTTGCTCACAGACCAGAGCACAGGCCAAAAGATAGTAAACACTTCAGATCATATACTTTGGAGGACCCAAAAATTTATAAATCCCTAAAAATGTCTCTGAAAAAAGCTTTATAAACCTCTGAATCTTAGGACAATGCACTCTTCAACCTGGAAGCAGAGTCCTACTTTAATAGAGATAAAAGTCAAATAATGTGCTGGGGAAATGAGGAAACAACAGGAAAAGATTCTGACAATAGAAATTTACTAAGATGACAAAGAAATACACTCAGAACATAACAAAGTTAAAGTTCCTATATCCAAAGTCTCCAAGAAAAATATGAAGTCTTCTCAGGCCATGCATGGAAGAACTCAAAAATGATTTTGAAAATCAAGTAAGAGAGGTAGAGGAAAAACTGGGAAGAGAAATGAGAGTGATGCAAGACAATCATGAAAAATAAAGAAAGGAGACATAAAATGATACAGAAGAAAACAACATCTTAAAAGACAAACTAGGCCAAATAGTAAAGAAAGTACAATAAGCCAACAAGAAGAATGCTCTAAAAAGCAGAATTGTCCAAATGGAAAAAGAATCTACTGAAAAAACCCAATTCCTTTAAAAATAGGATTGGGCAACTGGAAAAGGAGATACAAAAGGCTACTGAAGAAAATAATTCTTTAAAAATTAGAATTGAGCAAATGGAAGCTAATGACTTTATAAGAAATCAAGAAATAATCAAAAAACTCAAAAGGATGAAAAACAGACAACAATGTGAAATTGTAAAAAAAAAAAAAACTGAGCTAAAAAATACAGGAGAGATAATTTAGAAATTATTGAATTACATGAATTAAAAGTCATGATTTAAAAAAGAGCCTAGAGTTCAATTTTCAAGAAATTTCATGGAAAATTTCAATTATAAATAAGAAGAGGAGGAGATTGAGGGATATCTGATTCTTTTGACCTAAATCTATACCTTTTTGCCATGAAAGTAGTTTATACATCCCCATGGAATTTCTGAATTGTACAATCTGTACTTTTGTGGGTGGTCTCAGTCATTTGATGACAGTGAATGCTGGCTACCTATCAGACTTCTGGATAGATTGACAACAAAAGATAGTGTTGTGAGATGTAAAATGAATAAATTTGATTACATTAAGTTAAAAAGTTTTTTTCACAAATAAAACACCTGTAGCCAAGATAAACAGGAAAGCAGAAAACAGGGAAAGTATAGACAGTTTCTCAGATAAAGGTCTCATCTCTCAAAAATATGAAGAACTTTGTCAAATCTGTAAGAAAATGAGTTATTCTGTAATTGATAAATGGTCAAAGGATTTGAACTGACACTTCTCCAATGAAGAAATTTTTAAAAATGTTCTAAAGTAATTGTTGATTAGAGAAATGAGCATTTAACAACTTTTAGATATCATATCATACCTAGCATGTTGACTAAAGTGATAAAATGTTGGAAGGCGTGGAAATTCAGACCTTAATCGATTCTGTGAACTGATCTGACAATTTTGGAGCGAGATCTAGAATTATGCCCACAGAATTCTGACCCAGCCATATCATTGTTTCCCTAGAAGATTAGGGAAAATAACAAATAACTCTCATGTATTTTATAATGGCTCTCTTTGTTGTAGCAAAAAACTGGAAATTGTGGGGATGCTGATAAATTGGGGATTGACTAAAGTGTTATGTATTCATAGCAGAATATCTCTCTGTTGTAAAAATGATGAGCTCAATGATTTTAGAACTACACACAATAAAGAAAATAAAGAGTAAAATGAGCAAAATCAAGTCATACATTTCTAAATCTAAATTTATTTGTATCCTTTTTTAGGGTGGGGGGAAGGAAGGGAAATGAAGTTAAAAGTACCCAGCAGAGAACAAAAGAAAACCAACAAGAAAGCAAAGTTGGACAGTTTCAAAAAGAATGTGTAAATATTTCTCATGTAAGTTTTCATGGCAATTTTGGAAAAATTGGAATTTCATAGAAATTTTTTTTTGTTTTCTATAGAATCTTCACTTATAGATTGTGGTGTACATGGCAATATTTTCTTCTTTGTTCATTTTGTTTTTTTAAGTGTAAAGTTTTAAAAAAATTACCAAAAAAAATGTTGGTTGTTGCCCTTGCTTCTCAAAGAACACTAAAATAACATTGCTATGTTGGAGTCAAGGTACAGCATGTTAGTTGGACACAATAGTTCATATCAGCATTTGGAATGAAGATGTTTTTAAATTTGATCATTTCACATTTCTTTCAAGCTACTGCAGTTTTGCTTTGTTCTTAGAACACAACACTTTTGATATGGGCATGCTATGCTGGGGCAATCTTTTGCCAATATCTTCCATTTCTCACAATTGATACCAAGGTTTTTTAGAGAGATCTTAATAGTTTCCTTGTATCACTTATGACCTCTATGTGAGCACCTGTCTTATATGAGCAGACTACTTCCTTTGGCCAATTCCCAGTTAGATATTACAAAGAATGGAGGGATTGAAGTAGAGGAGAAACACCTGGGGAGTCCAGGACCCAGCTTGTGATCAGAGTTAGGATGTTTTCTCTTATACAGAAAATGCTAAGTGGAACTCATTCCCTTTCCCCTCAGATTTAATAGTTATGAGGCATTAAGAAGTGAAACTAGCAGCAACAACAAACCCCACTTGCCTAACTTGAAGAAAACCGCCTTGAATGACCTGAGCCTTCTTATTCTATTCAAAAGAAGGTATTACACATCAGTTTAATACATTTTTGTTGTTTGGTTATTTTTCAGTCATGTCTGAATCTTATTGACTCTATTTGGGTTTTCCTAGCAAAGATTATGGAGTCATTTTGCATTTTCTTCTCCAGTTCTTTTATAAGTGAGGATAATAAGACAAATGGGATTAAGTAACTTGCTCAGGGTCACACTTCTAATAATGTTTGAGGCTGGATTTGAGTTTAGGGAGATGAGTCTCCCTGACTCCAGGCCCAACACTCTGTTTACTGTATCACCTAACTGCCCATTCTTTTATATTAGCTCTATGCTAAACTCAAATTGTGATTCCAACCCACTGCTTCCATGGCCACTTATTTACTTTCATGTTAGCCTTATTTATCCATATTACTTTCCTTCCTTTGGGTTTAGAAGTGGTGATGGTTAGTCTAAAATGGAGAAATAGGCAGGGGTGAGATGCCCACAGGCATAATTGACACAATTCTTTGGAAATGGTCTAAGTCATGGTTAAGTAAAAGAATGTCTTATCCCCCAATTTTGAGATTAAAGGGACTTTTTATGATAATTTGGCTAGGAGGAAAACCCTTGAAAAATTGTTTTAGGAATTCATCCTTCAATCTCATGCCACTCCAACAACCACAAAATATTGGGATCCAAGGAAGCCAGGATGTTTGGGATTTTTTTACCCCTTGAATAGAGTAATGATATTTACTGACCTCATCATGAACTGAAGAAAATAAAATATGCTCTGCCAAAACCAAGCCTATTGAGACTGAAGGGTCATTACTGGGGAAGCTGTTCTATTTTACAATTTATCCTAACAATACCAGTGTCTATATGGGGGGAAATAGAGTTGTCCAAATAGGGTTAAGGAGAGCACTGAGAAAGAATATTTTTAAATTACAAAGAGCCAAATGATTTAGTTTTATAAATGTAGAAGAGCCCAAGTACAATTCCCAGGACTAAAAATCCTGACAAAATACTAAGAAAAATAATTTAGAGACAAAATATCAGTTCTAGAATCCTTTGGATACTTTACTCCAGACATGCCACGGGACTTAGATATCTTTTCAAAGATGATTTGGATTAGATTTCGGGACTGAAACAAGCACTTCATAAAACAAGGCAACAAAGCAAAATATGAGTATGTGGTCCAAAAACCAAAAGTGGTAAAATAATCAAATGAAGCCCCAATACAATATTTTAAGATAATCTTTTTTTCTCTTCTTAAATTATGAAACTAAGAATTTATTAAATAGTTACTTTTGAAAAGTTAGACTCTGAGTACACAGAAAACTAAAACTCAACAATCCCTATCTTAAAGGAACTTATATTTTCTTAGGGGGCAGTTATAACGTATATAAATATGCAAATACTCCAAGTATGGGAGTGAATGCTAACTCCTTGTGAGAGTGGAGAGAGCAGACAGAAAAGGCCTCATATGGGAGGTAGCAGCTGATCTATGCTTTGATTGAAGCTAGGGATTTTATGAGGGTAGAGGCACTTTCTTCAGACAATTTTTGTTTCTGTTTCAAAAGACTATGACTTCAATAATTAGGCTCAACAATTTCTCTTTTTGTGATATTGAATCTATTTTACCAGCATTTTTCTTTTCCTTTGATTCTGACAAAAAGTAAACACCCTACACCCCCATGAGCCCTAATGTAGGATGACAAAATACTTATCTCACAATGCTCATGTGAAACTTGTCTTTTTAGCACCATTTTACAGATTGGGCAAATTGTGTTAAAAAGCTGTCAGGTGACTGATCCAAGATTATTCAAATAAGAGGGTAGAGCCAGGATTTGAACCCGATATTTGAGGATTGATTGGGAATAAATGTGCCATGAAAACAGGTGCATGTGTCAAGGCATGGACTGCTCAGAACAAAGTATACAACAAAACCGATATACTAAAGATTAATATCCTCATTATCATCATTGGCATTATCACTAATATTTACAAATTTCTTTAAAGGTCACATTTGTTATGTTTGTGATAAAGGAGAAAAAACTCAAGAAATAGTTTCTGGGTTATTAATAATCAACATATAAATTAGGGTAGCTCTAATTTTAAAAATTGATGTTCAGTAGTTTCTGTTAGTAACCAAAGACTCTTCAATAGAATCCCTGAAAGCCTTAAATAAAACTTCTGAAAGGGAATTCCCTTAAGAAATAAAAATCAACCCTGTCTGGCAGATTTAATGATGATGCTGTTTAAAAGATTTTAGCCCCTCCTACTAAGAATGTAGCTTGATTGTGAAACTCAGCAGGCTACAGCAAAATGGACTAGAGAATATATCACCAACTGGCTTATTTGATTGGTTTTCTCTTTCATGAACTTGGTCATCCCAAACTTGGCTGGAGGGATAAAAGAACAGGGGCTCCTTTCCCCTGGAAAAGGACTACCAAACTGAATTTTTTTATACTCTAAACAGAAGTTAGGTCTCCAGGTTTAAAGAATATGTTCCTTGTCCTATCAAATTCCTTTTATGACACAGACATGGTACTGATACCTAAACCAGGTAGATTGAAAACAGAGAATGAAAATTATAGACCAATCTCCCTAATGAATATTGATGCTAAAACCTTAAATAAGATATTAGCAAAAAGACTACAGAAAAACATTCCCAGGATAATACATCATGATCAAGTAGAGTTTATACCAGGAATGCAGGGCTGGTTCAATATTAGGAAAACTATCAGTATAATTGGCCATATTAATAACCAAATTAACAAAAACCATATGATCATCTTAATAGATACAGAAAAAGCATTCGATAAAATCCAACATCCATTCCTATTAAAAACACTTGAGAGTATAGGAATAAACGGTCTTTTCCTTAAAATAATCAGTAGCATTTATTTAAAACCATTAGTAAGCATCATACATAATGGGGACAAACTCCAACCATTCCCAATAAAATCAGGAGTGAAACAAGGTTGCCCACTATCACCATTACTATTCAATATTGTATTAGAAATGCTAGCTTTGGCAATAAGAGCTGAGAAAGAGATTAAAGGAATGAGAGTAGGAAATGAGGAAACCAAACTATCACTCTTTCCTGCTGATATGATGGTATACTCAGAGAACCCCAGAGGTGCTACTAAAAAGCTATTAGAAATAATCCACACCTTTAGCAAGCTTGTAGGATACAAAATAAACCCATATAAGTCATCAGCATTGCTATATATCACTAACAAAATCCAACAGTTAGAGTTACAAAGAGAAATTCCATTTAAAGTTAACTACTGAAGTATAAAATATTTAGGAATCTATCTGCCAAGAGAAAATCAGAAACTTTATGAGCAAAACTACAAAACTCTCTCCACACAAATAAAGTCAAATCTAATTAATTGGAAAAAATATTAAATGCTCTTGGATTGGGTGAGCAAATATGATAAAGAAGACAAAATTTAGTTACCTAAACTAATCTATTTATTTAGCACTATACCAATAAGACTCCCAAAAACCTATTTTAATGACCTAGAAAAAATAACAAAGTTCATATGGAAAAACAGAAGATCAAGAATTTCAAGGGAATTAATGGAACAAAATTCAAATGAAGGTGGCCTAGCTGTACCAGATATAAAATTATGTTATAAAGCAGTGGTTACCAAAACCATTTGATATTGGCTAAGAAATAGACTAGTTGATCAATGGAATAGGTTAGGTTCAAAGGATGAAACAGTCAATAACTTTAATAATCTAGTGTTTGACAAACCCAAAGAGCTTTTGGGATAAGAACTCACTGTTTGACAAACATTGCTGGGAAAATTGGAAATTAGTATGACAGAAACTAGGCATTGACCCACACTTAACACCATACTCCAAGATAAGGTCAAAATGGGTCCATGACCTAGACATAAAGAATGAGATTATAAATAAATTAGAGGAACACAGGATATTCTACCTCTCAGACCTGTGGAAGAGGAAGGAATTTATGACCAAAGAAGAACTAGAGATCATTACTGATCACAAAATAGAAGATTTTGATTATACCAAACTGAAAAGTTTTTGTACAAACAAAACTAATGCAGACAAGATTAAAAGGGAAGCAATAAAGTGGGAAAACATTTTTACAGTCAAAGGTTCTGATAAAGGTTCATTTCCAAAATATGTAGAGAATTGACTCTAATTTATAAGAAATCAAGCTATTCTCCAATTGATAAATGGTCAAAGGATATGAACAGACAATTCTCAGATGAAGAAATTGAAACTATTTCTAGCCATATGAAAAGATGCTCCAAGTCATTATTAATCAGAGAAATGCAAATTAAGACTGGCTAGAATGACAGGGAAAGATAATGTGGAATGTTGGAGGGGATGTGGGAAAACAGGGACACTGATACATTGTTGGTGGAATTGTGAATACATCCAGCCATTCTGGAGAGTGATTTGGAACTATGCTCAAAAAGCTATCAAACTGTGCATGCTCTTTAACCCAGCAGTGTTACTACTGGGCTTGTAACCCAAAGAGATTTTAAAGAAAGGAAAGGGTCCTGTATGTGCAAGAATGTTTGTGGCAGTCCTCTTTGTAGTGGCCAGAAACTGGAAACTGAGTGAATGCCCATCAAATGGAGAATGGCTGAATAAATTGTGGTATATGAATATTATGGAATATTATTGTTCTGTAAGAAATGACCAACAGGAGGATTTCAGAAAGGCCTGGAGAAACTTACATGAACTGATGCTGAGTGAAATGAGCAGGACCAGAAGATCATTATATACTTCAACAACAATAATATAGGATGATCAATTCTGATAGACGTGTCCCTCTTCAACAATGAGATGAACCAATTCACTTCCAATAAAGCAGTAATGAACTGAACCAGCTACACCCAGGGAAAGAATTCTGGGAGATGACTATGAACCACTACATAGGATTCCCAATCCCTCTATTTTTGTCCACCTCCATTTTTGATTTCCTTCACAGGCTAATTGTACACTATTTCAAAGTCCAACTCTTTTTATACAGCAAAATAACTGTTTGGATATATATACACATATATTGTATTTAACTTATACTTTAACATATTTAACATGTATTGGTCAACCTGCCATCTTGGGTAAGGGGTGGGAGGAAGAAGGGAAAAAGTTGGAACAAAAGGATTTGCAACTGTCAATGCTGAAAAATTACCTATGCATGTATTTGTAAATAAAAAGCTATAATAAAAAAAAGAATATGTTCCTTGAGGGCTATGAGTAATTTTAACAATCAGTCATGTCCTTCAGAGATTGACTTTAACAAGATTTCGGCCTTAATGAGGAAATTGAGAAGAAGAGCCATTCAATAATTGGTTATTAATATAATAGTATAATAATAATTTCTCTCTTATTATTTGATTCTTGCAATAATCATTTGAGGAAGAATTGTAGTCATCCTCATTTGTCAGATCAGGAAACTGATAGCACAAATTTTGATTGCTATCTCCACATTTCTCTCAAGCATATCTTTGTCTCCATTTACAGTTATAACCTTAGCAATTCTGCTGAATGTGAACTCTCTGCCAGATATTACTATATAAATTATTAAGATATGGAATTCTTCTCTGCTTCTAGCTTCTGGCTTAAGCTCACGTCCTGCCCAGGAAATTACCATCTTTCCAGTTCCTCAGGTTCATAATATCAGTATTATCTTTGACCCCTCAATCTGATTTTCCCCCAACCTCATCCAGTTGATTGACAAGTCTCATAATTTCTATCTCCACATTTCTTGCAAATGTCCTTTTATCATCATTCACACAGTCACCATTCTGATTCATGTCCTTATCATCTCTTGCCTGAGCTGTGGTGATAGCCTCTTATTTGGCCTTCTTTCCTCAAGTCTCTTCTCACTCCAATCTATACCCCACACAGTTGCAAAAGTGATTTTCCTTAAGTGAGCGTCTGACCATGTCACCTCTACCTAATAAACTCTAGTGTCTCCCTGTTACCACCAGGATTTAATACAGATTCTGTCTGACATTTAAAACCATCAACAAACTGACCTTTACCTACATTTATAATTTTTCTACATATTATTCCTAGAATAATTCTAATTCAAATGGACTTATTTATGAATCCTCATACAAAAATTTAGTGTTTTTGCACTGGCTACCATGCTTGGAATATTCTTCCTCCTCATCTCCACTCTCAGGAATCTCAAATATCTTTTAGGACTTAGCTCAAGTTTCACTTTGAAATCATGACCTATCCACCCCAGTAATGTTCTCACTCCCAAACTACTATGTCTAGTTATGTTTATATAGACACTCACTGTCTTCATTATCAGTATTTATCTATTTTTAAAAATGTTGCATCCTCAGTGCTTAACACTGATATATAATAAGTGCATACTAAATGTTTATCAATTAGCTGATTGATTGAGGCCCAAAATGGTTAAAGGACTTGTCCACAATATTTATTGGCATGTATGGATCATCTACTCTTTGATGTGGGTAATGTAGACATCAGATGATGATAGGCACCAAAAGTTGGGTTCAGTCATGTAAAGAATTCACAGTGGGCCATTCCTTTTGGCAAAAGATAGATTTATTTAGGGAAAGGAGCTACAGACAAAATGAAAGGACACCAGGAATGGTAAAGATGAAATTGCATGGGAGAGCATTTGACAGACAAGTTCCTCAGTGGAACTCACAATTACCCAATAGAAAAAAAAAGCACCCCATGAGCTTGGTGCATGTTCTTAACTGGCAGATTAAGTCTTGAAAGGGACTTAGCATTCTATAAGTTAGTTAATGGTAAGGAGAAGTGGAATTGGGAAGCAAAGAGAAGTTAGGAGAGATACCATGAGGGAAGTAGAAGGAGAAAGACACAAAGAGGCAGAGTACAGTGGCAGTTTGACCCAAAAGAAGGTAGCAGGAATGGTGATGTAATATGGCATTTGAGGTCCCCTTATTCTGGGGAGGGAAGGCGGAAGGCTTCTGTTCTAACAATAAGTCATAGACCTAAATAAACTGGCTTTCAAGTCTGCCTCAGGAAACTCCCACATCCAATCTGTCTGATTCTGAATAGACCACTCCTCAGTCAGATAGCTTCTGGCCTCAGGTTAGTCCCACAGATTAAACTCCTGAGACAATAGTGCATAGACTACTCAGTTCATTGCTGACTCAGACAGATAATCTGTTGATCAGTGATAACCAAATTCTGCAAACCACTCCTTAATTAATTGTTGACTGATAATCTGGTCAGTATGTCAATGATAGAAAGCTGGATAAATATGTCTCTTTGCTTCTGTTTCTTTGCCAAATTCTCTTGGAATTCAGTCCACTTGTATGGGATTACAATTACAATAAACTTTGCCCTTTGACTATGTAATGGGTTCAAGCCTGCAAATTCTTTTGAGACACCTCATGACACTGTCTATGGCCCCAAACTTTTTGGGTTCCCTTCCCAAGCTCAACAATGGGATGACCCATAAGTGGATTTTATAGAAAAAAATTAACTTCAGGGACATGACTGGGATTTCTGACAGGATATGACAAGGTGAGATGTCTGGAGATCCCTAGAAAGAATGGATCTCAAGGGTTTGACATAATTTGGATTTCAGACTGGAGGTTCTCCCCAGAGGGTGGGACCATGAAGCTAAACTGATCTCTATCAGTGTTTTGGGTCAACTTGTCTCAGGGATCAAGTCTTTCATTTTTCTCTGTCCAATCCACCATTCAGGACCTCATCACTCTTCATGCCTAGATACAATATTGTAATTGAGTCTTCCAGTGAGGAAAAAGACCTTTCTATTCTGCTATGTTCTATTTGTCAGTGCATTTTTCTTATTAGCATTCTATCTTTCTTAATACTAACCAAATCTTTTCTAGTTTCTTTTCCATAGGAAAGTCATATTATACTTGAGTCACATTTTCTCCTAAATTTGTTGTCAAGGCTAATCATTATAGCTTCAAAAAAGGCTGACTCTAGGCTAAATTAAGAAAGCTAGTGGGGGATGGGGAAACACTAGAAGACCTGGATTTGAATTTTGGTTCTGTTTACTAGTTGCATGACCATAGGCAAGTAAGTCATTACTTGCTTTGGTCCCAAAGTGTCATTATCTTTTGATTGAAATAATTGGATTATGTAGATGAACGCTAAAATTCAGTTTAGAGATTTAGGTCAAACTTCAAAGTCTTATATTCCTATATGATGCATTTTTACCTCTTTTTTCCCTAATATTGTCTCACTTTCCTTAGGCCCACCACTGCCTAATCTGTGTTCTATTCTCAAAGGGTTTTGTTCTTTGTTAACTCTCATCTGAACCATTAAAAGAGTTGAAGAGGTATTATTCATCCCATTGATCTGAATTTTACTAGGGAATTATTAAACCTCAAAAACCCTTTAAAGGTCAAATAATTGGTTCTTTTTTCCTCCATAGGACCTTAATTCCAGAGCTGAAAGGAACATCTGAAGCCCTTCATTTTGTAGATGAAAAGATTGAAGCTCTGGGAGTTTAAAAAGATTTACTGAAAGTCACATTGGTATAAAATGGATTAGAGGTGGAATTCGAACCCAAGTCTTCTTGACACTAGAATCCATTATCTTTCCAATGTACCAAAATACTCATAATTTGCAATATTTGATGCCCTGTAATGAGTTGGCATTTATTTGAGAAACAGGAAGTCTTTTTTGATGATCTTTAAATTATACTGTGATTTGCCAGTTTTGAGTATGGTGGCTTGATCAAACAGCTATGTTCACCTTGATATTCCTCTACTTTTTTGAATGATGTCCATGAGAATATTCCATTATCAGAATCTCTTTCTCCTTCTATCTGTCTATTTCTATCTGTATCTCTCTATCCTCAGTTTTTCTGTATCTTTTTGTCTCTTAGTCTCTCCCTGTCTCTTATTCTCTTCCTTTTCCTCACTCCCAGAGAAAGTTTGCTTAACAGAACAAACTAATGTTTCCAGTTTTCTCTGAAAAGGAACCAGAATCCCAAATCACCTTTAGTACATTGCTGTCATGATAAGAACAACCATTTAGCATCAGATGCTATAATACCCTCCCTCATCAATACAGTTCTCATAAAATAAATTGCCCAACTCTGGAGCCTGAGGTTTGAATCCATTCATACACTAATTGAACAGAGAGAATTTTTTCCAACTGAGTTCTTCAAACCCAAAGAGGTTTTCCTATTACTGGAGCTAGAGTTTCCCTTGTCTTTCTTCTTCTACATGAACAGTTCAAGAGGCAGCTGCAGTATAAGGTCAGATATTTTTGGCTGGGCAAATATTCCCAGGCCAATAACTAGGGGAAAATAGAAAAAGGGGAGACCAAGTATATGATTCAAAATATTTTTGAGAAACTTGCCTGACATTGCTAAGATCACATTAAATACAGAAAATGGTAAGCAGATGTAAATTTTTTAAAAAAAGTTTCTCACAATCCTACATAGCAATTAGTTGTTACTAATGTCTGGCAGTGATGTTTGTTTCATTGGCAGCCACTACATTTTAGACTAGATCAGAGTAAAATGGGAATAATGTAAATTTGATGACTCAAATTTCCATTATTTTCCAGTTTTTTAAATGCTATTTGTGCTATTCTAGAGTTTGGAGGCTTTGAAGTTGTATTAAGAAGAGTGAGTTATTTTCTCACTGTTTTAAGTGTGTGATGAATGTTCAGAAGGGATTTGGACTGTTGGAATACTTTGATGATGTGTTCTGATTCTGTTTCAGTCTGGAGTAGATTTAAATTCCTGGATGCATGTCAAAATGTCTCAGAGGAACTGACTTACCCATTACAGAGGAAGAACTTACTACAAGTTGGAAGTGTATTTGTCAAGATAATTTATAAAATATTCAAATATTTATTTGCTTCTATTCTACAATGGGCACATATTTTAGGATGAGATTACGATAATGGATTAATAGACTGTACACATCTGAAGTGACAGGAACCTTACATATCTCCTCTGGTGCCCTGTTTTGCAACTTATCAATAAGTCTATGATTTCATCTGTTTCTTTTTCTTATGCAGAAGGCAACATACTCATGCCTTTTCTTTGATGAGGTTCTAGGTCATTAGGTAGACTTTGAGAAAACTTGAAATAGTGATAAGATTACTCCCTGAGGTAAGCAGGGTAAGACAGTGATAGGGATCAGTTCAATCTTACAGGCCCACCCTTTGTGGAGAGCTTGGATAACTTTACTGTATCCAATCAGAGAGCCAAGTTATGTCAAATCCCTAAGGTTAAATTTCCTGTATAAAAATGTCCATGGTTTACACCATCTATGTTTGGATCCCTTTTGGGTTAGCCTGACACAGAATTCTGCCTCATGGTATCTTTCTTTCCCTCTCTTTCCCATCCCTTATGATGTCTTTTTCCTCTTTTAAGGTGCAAAACTCCTCTATGGATTTATCCTGTAAGTTAATGACATACTCCTATTTCATGGTGTATTCTCTTCCTTCTTATTAAGTGTGATTCCTACTAGGGAACTTGTCTTTCCATGCTAACTGTATGTTCTCCCAAATCTATTGCGTATCTACCACTCTGATGTCTATTTAATTTTTTCATTTTGTCTGTAACCTCTTTTCATAAGTAAACCTACCTTTTGGTCAAGGAGAAAGGCCATAGTGAATTGTTCACATAACCAAACCCAACCTTTTGTGCTTAAATCCAACATTTGGTGCCAATTGTTCTCCTCAGTCTCATCATTTGATTTGCTGAATCTCAATCAAATCATCTTGTTATATGACTGCTGTTTATGTCCTATACTAAATTCTACAGAGAAAGTAAGAACTACTCACTGTTCTGGGGACCTTTCTCTAGGTTTCTTAACAGTAAATAGTTACCAATGTAGTATGTGGACACCCAAACTGTTATATCTTGCTCTTGCTACATGAGAAACTGTCTCCTTTTCTGGTCACATTTCTCTTTAATGCTATGTTTTACAATGCTTCTTATGTATTATGTATGGCTCTTCAGCTTATTTGACTGTCCAAGAATTTCTCCATTGTCCTTTGGGTGTCTTGCAAGTCAGTACTTAATAAATGAATTTTTGATTGGAATTGTTTGATCAAGAATGAATTTGATGGAGTTCAAAATTCATGCCTAGACAGCATTAGTTCTTTCAAATTCTTTGTCCCCTTTTATATATAAAGTCATGATCTATCTCACATTCTTAATTGGTTCAGTGGAAATACTTGTAAGGTGAAATGATGTAAGAGAGGGCAATTAATTCCTTTGGAAGAGTGTTATAAATGGAACAGCAAACTAACTGATGCTTGAGGGAATTTCATGTGAACAGGAGACCCCATTGACTAGCAGAATGACTTGGTATTTGTGTCCTACAACATTATGGTTAATTTTAGTTAAAATAATATTTGAAATTTATATACTATTTTAAGATGTAAAAATGGCTTTGGCTTTTTTCCCAATTGCTCCTCACAACATAGGCATAAATTTCAATATGGAAAGATCCTCTGAGGTCACATAGTTCAATATTCTCATGGTACTAATAAAGAACTTGTGGCACAGAGTAGTTAAATGAAGGTCACATAGGTGTTTGCCACATTGTAAGTATCAGAGAAAGGTGTAAAATCAGATCTTCGCTGAATTCAGATCAGCGCTCTATACCATTCTGTCTATTGTATTTACAATGTTACATCAAAATGATGTTGGCTGAACAATATTATACAAAACAGATCTATTTTCACCCTTAATACTTCTGCCCTCATGCTCTGGAAAATTCCTCCTATGCTCTAAAGTAATTTTATAACCTGGATCAGAATCACCCTCTTTGAATCAATTTTGATTATGTGAATTTTACTTTTGGAAACTGAAATTAAGTCCTTTAGATGACCTATTTATTTGATTAAAAAGAAAAGTTATTGTATTACCTACACAGTTTTTCATAGTTCTGAGCTGTTGTGGGTTGTAGTGATTTATTTCATTATAAAAATATGTGTTGCAAAAATCAGTCAGCAGAATAGATAAGGAATTATGGACATGATTCTTACTAAATTTTGTCAGATCAGAGCTTATCAATTCTTCTTGTCTCTGACATGGTCATCATGATCATGGTATTCATTTTAAAAGTTAGGGGTTTAAAAAGAAAATTATTGCTTTTATTTGGTAGTGATGAGATGGAAGAGAACATACACAATATGACCTCTGAAGCCTCTAAGATTTTTGGGTTCCATGACAAGTTGCCTTCTATGAAATTAAATTGCTCCCTAGGTCCTTTAGTTGTACTTCCATTATCCTCTTCTACTTGTGAATTGGGTTGGAAATAGTCTACAAGATCAATGGCATGATACTACTGTGCTCACTGTCAGCTTTTCTTCAAAGTAATTCATCACTCCAGTTTCTGATGTTCTCAGATGAGATCACTTGAAGTTCTCAATTCATAGTTGGATTGCAGACCAAATGTTTAATTCATTCATTTATTCAATCATTCCATAAGCACTTATTGTATACAAAGTCTTATGTTAGATGCTGAGGATATAGATACATGAAAATTAAAAAAAAAAAATTAGGTCCTGGCCTTAAGGAGTTTGCATCTTGTTGGAGAATAAAACAAATAAATCTAAAATAATCATTAATTAAGGTTTTTTAAGAAAAAGAAAAAAAATCTTCTACTAAGGAGTGATAGTTTCTTCCTGTGACAAATTCATATGGAAACTATGGGCACCCACTTTCTCTGATGCATCAGATTTCTACTATGTAATGCTGAAAAGTCTAATTTGCCATGCAGCTGGAAGAAATGATGGATTATCAGTGGTCTAGTTTGAAAAAAAGGTGCTTCCAAAAGATTCAGTCTGGGAGTCCTTCATTCTCTTTTCTTTCCCGGCATTGAGTGAAATAGATCCTTTTTTTTTTTTTTTTTTAGCTTCTGAATTGGGCAGGATTAGCACTATCAACACCTGGTTTCCATTTGTTTCACAGAACATATAGTAACTCTATTTCTTAATATAAGTCCTCATCACCTCATAACTGGACTATTCAATAGCCTATTGGGGGGATCTGTCTGTCTCAAGTCTCCCTCCACTCCAACCCATCCTTCATTTTACCATTAAAGAAATTTTCCTAAAACTGACCATGGCAAATCCCTTACTCAACAAATTCCAGTAACTCCCAGTAATCTCCAGTATTAAATACAAAATCTTCTGTTTGGAATGCAAATTTTTTCTTAACTTAAACTCCTCCCCCATCCCACTCTTTTTAGACTTCTAATACTTAATGCATTGACATTTTAATCCAATGACACTGTCATCCTGACTGTGTCACAAGCAAAACACTTCACTTCTCAGTTCTAGGTATTTTCTCTGGCTATTCCTCAATCCTGGAATGTTCTCCTTCATCATCTTAAATTCCTTGCTTCCCTGCTTTCCTTCAAGTACCAATTAAAATTTCATCTTTGATTATGAGACTTTCCCAACCCCTGTCAATTCTAGTGCCTTCTCTCTTTTTTCCTTGTAAATTTATTTATTTTTAATACACATTACTTTATGAATTGGATTAGGAGAGAAAAAAAACAGAAAAAAAGACATGAACATAACATATATTGCTTTACATTCAGTTTCCCTAGTTCTTTTTCTGGATGCAGATGTCATTTTCTATCCAGTTTATTGGGATTGCTTTGGATCGCTGAACTGCTGTGAAGAACCAAGTCTTTCATAGTTGATTATCTCACATTCTTGCTGTTATTATATACATCATATTTCTGGTTCTGCTTGGTTCACTCAGCATCAATTAATGTAAATCTTTCCATGTCTTTCTAAAATCAGCTTGTTCATCATTTTTATAGAACAATAATACTCTATTATCTTCATATACTACAATTTATTCAGCCATTTCCCAATTGATGGGAACCTACTCATTTCCCAATCTTTTGCTAACACACAGGGAGCTGCAACAAACATTTTTGAACATGTGGATCTTTTCCTCTACTTTAAGATCTTCTTGGGATACAGACCCAGTAATGGCACTGAAGGATCAAAGGGTATGCCCAGTTTTATGGCTCTTTGGGCATAGTTCCAAATTGTTCTCCAGAATGGTTGGATCACTTTACAACTCCAAGAACAGTGCATCAGTGTCCCAGTTTTCCCACATCCCTTCAACATTTATCATTATCTCTTCCTATTGCCTTAACCAACTTGAGAAGTGTAAGGTGATACCTCAGAGTTGTTTTAATTTGTATTTCTCTAACTCATAGTAATTTAGGGCATTTTTTTTTCATATAGTGGCTTTAATTTTGTCATCTGAAAATTATTTATTCATATCCTTTGACCATTTATCACTTGGGGAATGACTTGTATTCTTATAAATTTGACACAGTTATTTATATATTTTAGAAATGAGGCTTTTATTGGAAATACTCGCTATAAAGATTTTCCCCCCCAGCTTTGTACTTACCTTTTAATCTAGTTTCTCTTGGTTCTGTTTGTACAAAAGCTTTTTAATTTAATCTAATAAAAGTTGTCCATTTTGCCTTTCATAATGTTCTCTAGTTCGTCTTTGGTCATAAATTCTTCCCTTTTCCAAAGATTATTCCTTGCTCTCCTAATTGTGCCTTCTGTTTTTTAAATTATTTCCTATTTTCCTGTATAGGGCCCATTTGTACATAATTGCTTGTTTATTGTCCCTCCTCACCCCTATTAAGTTATGAATTCCTTAAAGTCAGGGATTGTCTTTTTCATTTTGGCATATCTTCAGTGCTTTGCACATTGTTTGGTATATAGTAGGTGCTTAAAGTACATATCATAAATAAACAAATGCTTATTGATTGATAGAACCTAGAATCCTATTCATTCCTTTGTGGAGTTGTCATGAAGTTCCTCTCAAGTGTCAATCTTTATAGTGAAATGTTTTTTCATGCCTTTGTAGAGTACATAGCTAGCTCTGCTCTTTTCAAAGGTCATTCTCTCTTTCATCAATGTCATCTTCAGGTGTCCATATGCAGGGACTTTCTCTATTTTCAGTTATCACCATTGTAACAGTTACTCTCTTCCCAGCATCTGTTCTGGTTTTGGAGAAGAAGATGTCATCATCAAGGTTCAAGTGTTGCTGGGTTGTATAATAATGATATTAAATGGTGTGTAGTTTCTTTGATTAGGCTACAAATCTCTATTTAAATCCAAAATAGAGCTTCTGAAACCTGGGACACTTGCAAACTTCTCTTTCTGGGGAAACTAAGAAAGGCTAATAAGACAAAAACTATGTTTTTTTGCTAGCACTTTAGGGAAAAAAGTCTTACTTAGGGCACATAATATATATAAGAAGGTAGGTGGTAACATCTATGAATATTCGAAAGAGACTTTTGAGTAGTTTAAAGGGTTTATGACTTAGAAATTTTAAAGCAAAACAACACAATAGTTATTTTGTGTTTTCTTTTTGGTGATCCTGTTAGCCTCTTTCAAATATAAACTCCTTTTGGAGGGTCAGGAATACAGAATTAACATGCAGTAGGCATAATGTTTTGTTTTATGTATAATCTGATTTACTCATAAAATGATCATACTTAGCATATTAACTTTAAAAGTCAAATTTTTATTCATATAATCATTACACATTTACTAACTGAATAAATGTTTAAATGGTTTCAGTTTTTGGTAAGTAGAGTTAAAAGCTGAACTAATTTCAAGAATCTATGACCTTTATTGCTGTTTATGGGAAGTATGAGAAAACTTGAGAACTGAAGAAAATTTTCTTCTTTTTTTCCTGTGACTGATATTCTTTTTTTTTTAATTATTAAAGCTTTTTATTTTCAAAGCATATACATAGATAATTTTTCAACATTGACCCTTGTAAAACTTTGTGTTCTAAATTTTCCCCTCCTTTCTCCATCTCTTCCCCTAGATGGCAAGTAATCCCATACATGTTAAATCCAATATATGTATGTATGTGTGTATGTATACATACAAATACATATATTCACAATTATCTTGTTGCACAAGAAAAATCAGGTCATAAAGGAAAAAAAAAGAGAAAGAAAACAAAATGCAAGTAAACAACAACAAAAAGAATGAAGATGCTATGTTGCGGTTTATACTCAGTTCTTACAGTTCTCTCTCTGGATGTAGATGTCTCTCTTCATCACAAGATCATTGGAACTGGACTCAATAATTTTATCGTTGGAAAGAGTCATGTCCATCAGAATTGATCATCATATAATCCTGTTGGTTGCCATGTATGATGATCTTCTGGTTCTGCTCATTTCACTTAGCATCAGTTCAAGTAAGTTTCTCCAGGCCTCTCTGAAATCATCCTGCTGATCATTTCTTATAGAACAATAATATTCCATAACATTCATATAACATAACTTATTCAGCCATTTTCCAATTGATGGGCATCCACTCAATTTCCAGTTTCTTGCTACTACATAAAGGGCTACCACAAACATTTTTGCACATGTTGATCCCTTTCTCTCCTTTAACATCTCTTTGGGATATAAGCCCAGTAGAAACACTGCTGGCTCAAATTGTGTGCATAACTTTTGGAACATAATTCCAAATTGCTCTCCAGAATGGCTGGATCTGTTCACAATTCCACCAATAATGTATTGTATCTTGGTTTTCCCACATCCTATCCAACATTCATCATTATCTTTTTCTTTCATCTTAGCCAATCTGAGAGGTGTGTAGTGGTGTCTCAGAATTGTTTTAATTTGCATTTCTCTGATCAGTAGTGATTTAGAGCACCTTTTCATATGACAAGAAATGGTTTCAATTTCTTCATCTGAAAATTGTTTGTTCATATTGTCTGACCATTTATCAATTGGAGAATGGCTTGCATTCTTATACATTTTAGTCAATTCTCTATATATTTTAGAAATGAGGCCTTTATCAGAATCCTTAAATGTAAAAATGTTTTCCCAATTTAGTGCTTCCCTTTTAATCTTGTCTGCATTATTTGTTTGTATAAAAACTTTTTAATTTAATATAATCAGAATTATCTATTTGATGTTCAATAATGAGTTCCAGTTCTTCTTTGGTCACAAAGTCCTTCCATCTCCACAGATCTGAGAGGTAAACTATCCTTTGCTCTTCTAATTTGTTTATAATATTACTCTTTATGTCTAGCTCATAAATCCATTTCGACTTTATCTTGGTATATGGTGTTAACTGTGGGTCTAGTTTCCAATTTTCCCAGCAGTTTTTGTCAAATAGTAAATTCTTTTCCCAAAAGGTGTGTTCTTTGGGTTCGTCAAACACTAAATTACTATAGTTATTCACTCTTCTCTCTTATGAACATAACCTATTTCGCTGTTTGATTATTTCTTAGCCTGTACCAAATAATTTTGATGACCACTTTAGATCTGGGCATAGCTAGGCCACCTTCATTGGCATTCTTTTTCATTAATTCCCTTGAAATTCTTGACCATTTGTTCTTCCAGATGAACTTAGTTATTATTTTTTCTAAGACTAGAAAATGATTTCTTGGAAATTTGATTGGTATGACACTAAATAAATAGATTAATTTAGGTAGTATTATCATTTTTATTATATTTGCTCAGCCTTCCCATGAGACTTGATATTTTTCCAACTTATTAGATCTCAATTTATTTGTGTGGAAAGTGTTTTGTAGTTGTGTTCATATAGCTCCTGACTTTCCCTTGGCATATATATTCCCAATTATTTGATACTATCAACAGTCATTTTAAGTGGAATTTCTCTTTGTATCTCTTGCTACTGGACTTTGTTGGTAATATATAAAAATTTTGATAATTTATGTGGATTTATTTTGTATCCTGCAACTTTGTTAAAGTTGTGGATTGTTTTAGGTAGGTTTTAAATTGATTCTTTAGGGTTGTCTGAGAATACCATCATATCATCTGCAAAGAATGATACTTTGGTTTCCTCATTACCTACTCTCATTCCTTTAATCTCTTTTTCTTTTCTTATTGACAAAGCTAACATTTCTAATATAATATTGAATAGTAATGGTGATAGTGGGCAACCTTGTTTCACAATTGATCTTGTTGGGAATGGTTCTAGTTTATCCCTGTTACATATAATGCTTGCTAAGGATTTTAAATAGCTGCTATTGAACATTTAAAGGAAAACTCCATCTATTCCTATACTCTCTAGTGTTTTTTCATAGGAATGGGTGTTGGATTTTATCAGATGCTTTTTCTGCATCTATTGAGATAATCATCTGATTTTTGTTTATTTTGTTCTTGATATAATCAATTATGCTAATGGTTTTCCTAATATTGAATCAGTCCTGAATACCTGGTATAAATTCTATTTGGCCATAGTGTATTATCTTGGGGATGATTTTTCTGTAATCTCGTTGCTAATATTTTATCTAAGATTTTTGCATCAATTTTCATTAGAGAAATTGGTCTATAATTTTCTTTCTCTGTTTTCACCCTACATGGTTTAGGTATCAGCACCATATCTATGTCATAAAAGGAATTTGTTGGAGTCCTTCTTTCCTTATTTTTTCAAATAGTTTATATAGTATTGGAATTAATTGTTCTTTAAATGTTTGGGAGAAATTTTTTCAATGGAAACAATGGAAATTGATGTCTGGAAAGAACCAATTAACTCACTAATTTCTACAAATAGAGTGGGGGGGGGAAGACCTTCTTCCTCATATTAGTCTAGCTCAAATTTATATGACTTTTAGATCTAAAAAGTACTTTGCTTATGTTACTTAATTTGTTCCTGAAAACATTTCTGTGAAATATTTTATTTTCTCCATTTTAAATTAACTTTTTCAGATGAGGAAAATTATGTTTAAAGAGGCTAAAAAATAGGTTCATGCATGTAATTATGATCACTATAATGGGCAATAGTAATTGTCACAGTCACCTTCACTACATCTCTTTTAAAAACCATATTCTTTTCATTCATACAGCCATTTCCCTGATGAAGGACCTGAAGCTGATACTATTGCAGGGGACTGCTGCTTAATTTTCTTGCCTCAAGTATTTCCTCATTCTAATTCATCATCTATTTAGATGCCAAAGTGATTTTCCTGAAATAAAGTCTGACCATGTTCCCTATTTAATAAACTTTAGTGACTTCCTATTACTTTGAGGATCAATTTTTCAATTTGGCATTTAAAGCCCTTCACAACATGACCTCTTACTAACTTACTAATATTGAATCTTTATTATTTCCCATACACTCACCAACTCTGTTCTTGCTGTTCTTTACACAGAATACTGTGTGAATATTCTATCTCCCAATGGAGTGACTTTTTACTGCTTGTTGATCACAGTAAAAACAAAGGTTTGATTTAGGAAGATTGAGAAAGAGATACAGAAATAGATTTTGATAGATAAAGCATTTATTAAGTACTTACTATTGCTAAACACTGAAGATATGGATAAAAACAAACTTGATATTTCTTGCCCTCAAAAAATGCTTGCCATTTAATGGAGAAAACGATATATTAAAAAATAAAACAAAACTAGGGATCTAGAAAAGGAGGTACCTTGATTATGGAATGACTGGAAGTGTATGATGGCTTAGAAATAAATAGTGAGAGAAATCATTATAGTAATAGTCAATTATTAAATTAGGGCCAAGGTTTATTTCCTCATTCAGGGAACAATCTTGATAGGCTCTAAAGAACATTGTTGATAAATGAGATTGTCCAGAAATCTCTCTACCCAGAGAATCTAATCTAGGTGAATTCCAACCTTCAAATTATTAGCTTCTGCCCTTGAAGCCCAAGGTTTCCATGGACATGAATTATTTTATCCAGAGTGCTAGAGTTTGCTGAATCCCATGGCCAAGCCAAGTTCTCAGCCAGAGGACTGAAGGCATTTAGCTCACCTTCTCATTAGAAAAAGTCTACCCATTCCATTCATCATGGAAAGATAGGAGTATCTGATCAGACAGGGAAATTTCAGAATTTAGGATAGCAGATATGACACAATTTGAGGTAATGACGAGATATATGTTAATCATTATGGCTAACTGAATAGGTGTGGAGAGATGCTATAGAATGTTTAATGAATTGAGGCTAGAGTATTGGAGACATTAATAAGTGGAGAATGTGGTTTGGAGAAAAATGACTGTGAGGTGGGCACTGAACTTCTTGAGAAAGAAAAGAGTGATAAGGAGGACCTAACTGACCACAAGAATATATATTGAATCACATACACAAATCAACCTAAAAGAAAAGAAAATCCAGAGGGTTACAGAGACAGTAACAAAATGTAAAGGGGAATAAAAGGAGTATGCTGACTCCTATTGCTGGACCTCATCCCTCTCCTTTGTATGACCATACTTTACCTTGTTTAGACTTTTGCACATATCATATACTCCTAAAAATTACAAGCTATCTGATGGCAGAGATGATGTGATTTTTCATCCATGTATTTCCTATGTCAAATATGCTGCCTTGCACACAATAGGTGCTAAATAAATATTTGTTGACTTCAAATGAATCAAGTTCACAGTCATCTGAAAATTAAATTTCCCTACTTTTTCATGTTTTTGTTTATTTCTTTCTCTGATCTGTCTATAAATGTAAGACAATTTCTTGCATATGTTTCAGCAAAAGTAGACATGAAAAATAGATAAGAAGCAAGAGGGTTGTGTAGAAGTCTTGTCATTATGCTGTAGAAGACATATATTGGGCAGAATATTAGACTGCATTCCTAGAAAAATATGTGGAGATATTCTTTAGTCTTTATTTGAAATATATTTCCAATATAAAGACAATGAGGACAGAAATTAAAGATAATATGCAGATAATAGTGAGAAATATTGCCTGAGGCTGAAAGAATAAAGGAAACTATAGTAGTCCCTGTTTATGATTCTGAGAGAGAAGAAAGAAATGGTCAAGAAGAAATGTTGGTCAATTTCCTACATTATATCCATTGAGTAAGCCAACAATTTAATGAATATTTATCAAATACTTATTGGGTTCAAGGTGTTGAAGATATAATGACAAAATAACCCACAACTTTGTTTTTTGTCATCCTTACACTTACATTCCAGTGGAAGGAGACACCATATTAAGGAATGATGTCTAAAACTAGACATTTTGGTTTGGAAAGTCTTAAGGTTAGAGAATCAGATGGGAGTTAGTTGACATAATATTTCAAGAAGTCTATAATGCTAATTTGATTACTGTTTCCAGAACAAGAAGAAAATAGGGTGGGAAGGGAGGTAACAGGGAGATGAAGTATGTAAAAATAAATATAATGTGAGGTAAAAAGTCATAAGAACTATGGAAATGCTATCAGCTCAGTTAATCAAACTATAAGAAGTTACACTGATACTTTCTTACAAAAAAAAACTTTCATACAAAAGAGATATTGCGAGGATTATTAATTCCATTTTAAAGATCAGGAACTTTCCCAGCATCTTAAGGATAGTGAATCTTAGAACTGGGATTTTAACCCATATTTCCTGACTCATGGCAGCTGTTCACACACTATTTTACTCTATAGGGAAAGCTGGGAATGAGGTGGGTAGAATGCTCTTAAAATAGGTGGAAGACAGTGGAGAGGAAGAATGCAAATGGCCTTGCTTCCCAGTGGAATATCTACAATATGAAAGTCCCTAACTTAAGGAAGTAGTTATATTGACCCTTAGTTTTACTCAGACAAAACTGTTGATTTGGAAAATTGGTAGAAACACCTTGACTTTATTTTAATCATATGATCTATAGTTTCAAGTTGTAGAAATAGCTTGTGTTAAGTTGCTGTCTCAGATAGAAAATAAAGATTTAAAAAAAAAATCTTTGGACCATTTCTATAGAGCACTTGATAATAAAATGCTGCTGATAATATTTCTTTCTCATATTATTGCTTCAATAAACTATCTGCTTAGCTTCCTGGAATACAGAAATAGATTAAAAAAAACTTGATTAATGTTGATACTTACCTCACAGGGGACAATTAATAGTTTCCTTGCATATAAAATATTTGCAATAATATGGGAGCCTTCCTTTGGCCAAATTGAAATGCTAACATCTGGCTTCTATTCTCTCCATGCTGTTTGTCAGCAGAAAAAAATGATTCTTAAACAATAAAATAATTCAATAATAGGAAGTTAAGTTGCTGCTTATGCCTCTATAGATATATTTATATGTATATTATATATAAGTAGGTATATATGTGTGTTTATACATATCTATATGTCTATATTCTCACTTTTCAAAAAAAACTATTTGCTTTCTCTTTAGGAATGTACTTAGTCAGAATCCAATTTTGCTTATAACTTGTCTTATGTCTAGTTTGACCTTCCTGGCATTCAACAGTGTAACCTAGTTTCCTGGAACAGAGCTGAAGAAAAATGTTTCCTTCATATTTCATATGGGAACCCATTTATTACTAAATATTCTTCTATCATCTTCTGGACTTATACATTCCAGAGAGTTAAATTTCACATCACTAATTCATATTCTCCAGACTCAAAAAGAAGAGGCCCCTTTTTAGAGATAACTTCCTAGGAAAAGGCCTAGCTGCTGGTCTGCTTTACTTGTTGATCATCCAATTAATTTTGTTTTAACAAGGATTTATTAAATTCTGTCTTATTAAGTGCCAGGTGCTGGGTCTACAAAGACAAAATCAAAACTCTCCTTGTCTTCAAGGAGCTTACTTTCTAGATTTATTCATCTATTACATTTCATTATTGAAATTCATCTATTGAAATATATTTAATGTTCTAGATCAACATAAATTTAGGATTATAGAGTCAATCAATTAAATAGAATCTTTAGTTATTTGTCTGTAAGTCAGGGTCACCTTTCCTCCACCTCCATTCTATTTATATTTTCCTTTTTCTTTTTCTATTATATATATATATTTTTTTTCCTCAGTGAAAGATACAATTTAGTCTAAGACCTGATTAGGATTGATCCCAATGAACTAATGTCAATTTGTCTTTAAGAGCTGATCGTAGCTTTTCATTCATTAATCTATAACATTCACAAATCCAAGAGGGAAACAATCTTTACTAGTGAGAGGCTAACATTCTAATATGGAAACTACCTATTTAATCAGATAGGTAAGAGGCAAAATGAAAAATAGAAGTGACACGAAAACTTAAGGAAGAGTATGGAGGGAAAGAGGAGAAACAATCAGCATTGTCAAGAATTTCAGGGGGGTCAAGAAGGAAAAAAAAACTAAAAAAAAAGGTAACAGCATTAGGAGATCACTGGTAATCTTAGGGGCAGCAATTTCAGTTGAATAGTTAAATGAGAAGTCAGATTTGAGTTGAGTTGAAAATGAAGAAGTAAAGGTAATGAGTAAATTTTTAAAAGGACATTTTTAATGGAAGGGAGACACCAGAAAGATTGAAATCTCAAGGGTCTGTAGGGCCAAATGAAGGTTTTATAGAATGGAAGAGATATGTGTAATAGAGGAAGAATTAGTGAATCCTTGATTTTATGGTGCCATATACTGGTAGTACTTGACACTTGGTTGATTACTTGAGTATAGATTTGAGATTCACTAGGCTTAAAGTCTTGGATTACTTCTAATTTATGTTGTCTTCATTCCCATACACATGTTGCTTAAAGATGCTGAGAGAAAATAAAATATTATTGACTAAGTTCATTGCAAATGTACAATATGTAAACTCAATTGGGCCCTCACCACTGCAATGCAATCCTGTTATACCTCTATTATTAACTATCCCATTTACCATAGAGGCTCTTCCAAACCTTTTCATTCCACCTCAAAACTTTAATGACTAGTTCTGTTCTCTTATTTAAGAACTTTGCTATCTAAAGTAATTCCAATAGACTTGCATTCAGAAAAAGAACTAAGGAGACACATGTTATGTTCACTTCTTTTTTTTCCATTTTTAAAAATCTCTCTTAGTTTTTCCCTTTTGCTTGATTTTTCTCTCCTAACATAATTTATTAAGCAATGTGTTGCAATATTCTTCTCTAAATTGTTCTCTGGGAGCAGGTTTCTTAGGGGGCTTCCGGAGGCAGTCTTAGTTTCAGTTCAAAGTAATCACCCCAAATGCAGCCAGGGATTAAAGTCCAGTCCTATTTGTTTCTTTCAAAATAGCCCAGTTAGCTTTCTTAGAGGCCTGTCTCTCTCTTTGATTCTGAGAGCTCTTGCTCCTTTGTTTCTTCCAGTTTCTGCCTCTAGTTCCCTTCAAATGTCTCCAGCCAGCACAGGGGTAGAAAATAGAATGACTTCTGAATGTCTCAGACTGAATCCTGGTTGAGGCTCCTAGCTTATATATGCTCTCTTAAAAGTGTGAATATTGTAGAACTTTAATAAGTACTAAGTACATTAGTGAACTAGAGAACTGTTAAATACCATGTTAAATTAGATAACTGACTTAGCACCTTGTAAGAATCCTAACAATGACAAAAATAAATAAAAAATAAAAGAAAACCAAAAACAAATTCAAAACCAAACAAACAAAAAAGAATTTTGCCTCATATTTTGCTGAAAAAATCTCTGAAAGTTTCCTCTTATCATCACTTCATTATCTTATACCAACCAGTTACTTTTATCCCTCTTTTCCATGAGGAAATAACCTTCTTCATTTCCAAGACTAATCTCTTGACATGTAAAAGTCATTCCATTCTTTATTGGCTTCAAAAAATTCTCTGCTGTCATTCCCTTTTTCTCACAAAGCTTCAGTTTCTCCCTGTCTACTGGCTACTTCTTTGAAGGTTTTTGACATTGCTTTATAATGGTATTCTTTCTACTTATCATAATATTCTATAATATTGTAATTAGTAATCTCAGCTAGAATGGATTCAATTATCACTTAATCTGTTGATTCTCAGATTTCCTTATCTAGTTCTAATATCTCTATAGACTTTCAGTCTAGAGTTTTCAGCTTCTTGTTGGACATCTCAAATAGTCTATTTCAATAGCCTTTTGATTGGTCTACTTGCCATAGGTCTCTTTTCATTGTAGTATATCTCCCACTCAACAATCTAATTCTGACCATGTCACTCCATTCAATAAATTCTTGTGACTACATATCACTTTTTTAAAAAAATAACTTTTTATTGACACAACCCATGCTAGGGTAATTTTTTTACAACATTATCCCTTGCACTCACTTCTGTTCCGATTTTTTCCCTCCCTCCCTCTACCCCCTCCCCTAGATGGCAAGCAGTCCTATATATGTTAAATAGGTTACAGTATATCCTAGATACAATATATGTGTGCAGAACTAAACAGCTCTCTTGTTGCACAGGGAGAATTGGATTCAGAAGGCATAAATAACCCGTGAAGAAAAACAAAATTGCAAGCAGTTTACATTCATTTCCCAGCGTCCTTTCTTTGGGGGTAGCTGCTTCTGTTCATCTTGATCAATTGAAACTGAGTTAGATCTTCTCTTTGTCAAAGAAATCCACTTTCATCAGAATACATCCTCATACAGTATCATTGTTGAGGTATATAATGATCTCCTGGTTCTGCTCATTTCACTTAGCATCAGTTCATGTAAGTCTCTCCAAGCCTCTCTGTATTCATCCTGCTGGTCATTTCTTACAGAACAATAATATTCCATAACATTTATATACCACAATTTACTCAACCATTCTCCAATTGATGGGTATCCATTCATTTTCCAACTTCTAGCCACTACAAACAGACTGCCACAAACATTCTTGCACATACAGGTCCCTTTCCCTTCTTTAGTATTTCTTTGGGATATAAGCCCAGTAGTAGCACTGCTGGATCAAAGGATATGCACAGTTTGATAACTTTTTGGGCATAATTCCAGATTGCTCTCCAGAATGGCTGGATGTGTTCACAATTCCACCAACAAGGCTACATATCACTTCAAAGATCAAATACAAAAAATACTGTTTGATTCAAACCCTTCATAATCAAAACATCCCCACCAGTATTATTATAACATATGCCTCTTGTTCATCATGAATACTACAGTCCAGTGACATTGGACCTCTTAACTATTGCTTGAACAAGTCACTCTATCTCTTGAATAGGCATTTTTAAAAACTGTGTCCTATGCATGGAATGCTCTTCTCATTTCTGCCTCCTGTCATTCCTGGCTTCCTTCAAATCTTAGATAAAGACGTGTTCTATAGGAAATCTTTCCCAATTCTCCTACTGCTAGAGCCTTTCCAGTGTTCACTGTTATCAATTATCCTGTGTTATAGTTTATTTGTATATAGTTTTCCCATAATTGTCTTCTCCATTAGATTGTGAGCTCCTTGAAATCAGAGGTGATCTTTTGCCTTTCTAAATATTTTCAGGGTTTGTTGTTTTCCATGTCATAGGTGCTTTACATTGCTTATTAACTGACATTAAATATGTGTCCATACCAAACATGGCACCAACATGGTAACCTTTAGAAGTTAGAGACCAAGGTTGCTTAAGAAGGGGTGAACCAACTCAAGCAGGAAATGGTGTAAGTCAAACCTTTTCTTCTTAACAGAAAATGGATCAGGCTGTGAGTGGAACCTATTTTTTTAGCCTGAGAATGTTAAAGAGACCCAGCCTGAGAAAGTCTCAGAAACAAAACAAAACAACAATTTAATAATTTGAACTAGAAGCTTATAAAGAGAGAAGAAATGGTTAAAGTGACAAATTTCCAGAGGAAGTGAGCACCAGTGTAATCATAGTATTCATGGTGACAGAAACATGGTTACTGGATGACAAAGCATGGGTAGTCGGTAACCTAAACTAGTGGAGAGAATACCTATATAAATGAAATCCTGGGTATGACTTACCCGTATCTATCACTTATAAGAGATGAGCAACCAAGTCCTAATCCTACAACAATTATTTCCCTACTCACTTTCTTCTGAGGATCATTATGAAATAATATTTCTTGATGAATAGCTAAATAGTGACTTTACTGATTTTTAGTTACTGAGCAGTTACAAGTAAACATGCACAAAATACTAGGTTTTTTTCCTTGCATAAATGATTCAAAGGCCAAAAATAGCAGAAAAAACTCTTCCCTAAACCCTGTTACTGCAGAGATCATCACTAAAATTCCTTCTGCCTTTTAAAAGTCATCAGATGGTATTTATTGCATTTTATCTGAAAACAGTCAATTTTCTTTACTATGTCCTTGAATTGCTTCTCAGTTCAGCAAGAGCTTTACGATGTCAGCTTGCTTTATTGGGGCTTTTATTTCTTAACTCCAAAGGCTATTGATTATTTACCTTGTCAATTTCATGGCCTGCTTGAACTTAGATCCTTTCTCTGGAACTTCCTGAACACTGGCTGAAGTCAAACAGGTCACAGAATGATTACATTGATTGAGAAGTTAAAGGAGCCAGCTTTGTCCCTATTCTCAGGTCTTTTTGAGAGTAATGGAGCCTCATCTGAAATTTGTGGCTGCATTTCATTTCAGACTTTCAAAAAAAATATAATCTCAGCCAAAGTAGCCAGTGTGGTTATCTGAGCATTCCTTTGCTCTTATTTACCACCTGCCTCTTCTGGAACCCTGAGACTGTTTTTTGTTTTTATTTTAAATTGCTGTGATTCATTGTTTTGGCTTTTAGAAAAGAAATGCCCATTCCACTTTCTAGGCCCTTCAGTAAATAATCCACAAGAGAAAAAAAACATAGAATTGATGTTTGGGTGGAGAAAGGTGTGGATCAAGGCTCTTGACTAATAATTCCCAAAGAGGTCATTTGAGTGGAATGATTAAAGAGATTTTTTTTTCCTTCCTTTTCAAGGTGATCCATATACTCTTTTCATTTAACAAAACAGTGACAGCAATAATAATGTCACCTGCCAACATCAACTGATGCAAAACAGGCCTGAATAGATGACTCCTCCCATTATCTTCTCTAAAGAAAGAAAAAAAAATCATAAAGCAAGCACGAACTATACTATTTTATAGGAAATGTCAGCCAAAGTCTGCCTTATTTTTTCCATCAGGCTTTCAAAGGTTACTCACAACAATGTTACACTGAAATTATAAAGGGTTTGAGGTTTTTCTAATGAGAATACGATCTCGGAGACATTCTTTTATTATAGTGTTCTCATATTTAGATTTCTATTGACTCACCCATTCAATAGTTAACCTCTGAAGTCAGCATTGGACTGGAACTTAAATGTAAACTAACACCAATTTGTGGCCTGCAGACTATGAATTCAAAGGCTAATTCCTTAAGGAAAGTTCCTTTTTAACTAGGAAGGAGCCCTAGAAGCTAATTAATTCAATAGAATTTTTATTTTATCTTTTCTCTATACAATGTGTAATTGGGTAGCTTGCAGAATTTTAAAATCACTGATAAATTCCTCTAATCATTATTTTATATTTAACTAAATGTAAATAATTACATTTTGAAGACCTGAATAACCATTTTTTTTTATACTAGGCTGTGCATTTGCATTTATTATCTGACCTTGCTATTTTTGTGTTATCGATTGTTGGTGCTTCTACAAAGTCAAGTATTTGTGAAACATTTACTATGTGGTAAACGCTGTGATTAGTGTTAGATAGTTATTGATGCTACACCCGACAAAGCAATGAAACTGGTCAGGACAAATAGGTGTCAGAATCCACTTTCCAAACTTTATAGAGTGACTAATACATATAAGCCATTATAGTTCATTAATAGATCTTGGTTTGGAAACCATAGGGATTGGACTGGAGGTTGGGATGTAGGAACAAGACATTGTTTAATGAAGGTTCCTGATGGTATGATTAAAGCAGTAATAAGTGAAAAATACAACCAAAATTATTTGCCCATTATCATAAAGATAAGCAAATCAATTTAGAGTTATTTGTCTCAGAACTTTAACTTTCTAAACTTGTCATCCTTTACTATCCAACACTGCAGTACTCTAGCCATACTAGTTTCATTACTATCCTTTGTATATGTATTCTGTTGTCATTCCCACTTCTCTTTCTCTGCTCACAACATTTCTACACCTGGAAAAGCTGTACTCTTCTCTCTCCGATAATCTAAATAAAACTTTTCAATTCAACTGAATTCAGTATATATTTGGGAAGCTTTTGTTAGCCACTCTGCTCAGGACTAGATAAAGAAAGATTTGAAAATTCCTGCTCCCTAAGGAGCTTACAACAGAGTAGGGGGATAAGTACTATAGAGAGATAAGGGTAATACAAGTTGGAAAATGGTTAGGTACAAAGGAGAGGTCAAATAGAGCCGTTTTAGAGGTTCAAGAAGGTAGGATCATTTCCAGATGGGAGAGATCAGGGAAGACTTAATTGAGGATATGATTTCTGAGCTGGGACTTGAAGAAGAGGATAAAAGATGTCAACAGGCAAATAAGGGAAAGCAGAGTCCATTTTGGCTACAGAAGATGATACAGAAGATGTGCAAAGACATGGAGATGGCATCTTTCTCTTAGCTGTCTATGTCTGTCTACCTTTGTCTCTCTCCATGTCCCTGTTCCTGTCTGTTTCTCTCTCTGTCTTTCTCCTCTCTCTGTCTTTTTTTCTCTATGTCCTTCTATCTCTGTCTCTCTCTTTTCTGTCACTCTCTCCAGTATATATGTATATAATATATATATACGTGTGTGCATATTTATGAGTATATCCATGTGTGGATGTGTACATACATGTACATGTGCATATACACACCTATATAATCATACCTAGATAATCAGTATATGTGTGTACATATATGCATACATATACATATATGCACACATACATACATATATATTAAAGGTAGAGCTAAAAAGAACCTAAGAGATCATGTCAACTTCTTTTATTTTATAAATGCTAAATTCCTGAGCTTCTACAGACAATAAATGGCAAAGTTGCCTTTGTCCCTGCCTTTGACTCCAGACCCTTTGTTCAGTCTATAGAGAAAGGATAGTGATTAGTACAGGTTAGGTTAAGAGTGCGAGACATAATGATGAAATAAAGCTGGAAAGGGATGTGGATGGCAAATTTTGAAGGACCTAGAATACTAAACTAAGGAACTCAAGTATCATTTCCTCCTTAAAATCATCCTTTACCAATTCAGTCCACATTATTTAATTCTCTCTTTGAAATTCACATGGAATTGATTGAATCAGTCACTCAACAGCTACTTAACTACCTTCTTATCGGCTACCCTAAATTTTAAGCTATATTGTAAACTCCTTGAATAAGGGACCCTCTGGCCACTTGTCTGTGATATAGACCTTTTTCTCCCTCTCAAACCCCTGGGAATAAGCAATATAATGCTGAGTGTATTGTTGATTCTTAATAAGCACTTGGTGAATTGCGTGGAACATTACTGCTGCATCCAGTTTAAAAGCAGTATATCAGGAATAGGAAGGCTGTGGGCAGACACCACTTATCTACCTCCATTGAGGCCAGGTACTTATGATTTTAGTCACAGTGGACCAATTTGTGCTATCCTGGAAATGATGAATATGAAATGAGATGTTCTGCAGCACACAAGTGCTGTTTTGGCTAGGGAAACAAATTCCTTAGTGTTGCTGTCCTGGAAAGCTCTTCTGATCAAATGGAAATACAGAGCATATGCAGGGATAGGAGTTTCCAGCCACAGAGAGAGTAATGGGAACACATCCTGCAAAGCCCTTTTTGCTACTGCAAAAGGAAAAAGCATTAAACTCCAGGATAGAAACACTTGAAAACCACATTTGGATGAAAATGATGAGGCTTTGTGGGTCTCCTTGAAAGAGATGAAAGATGAAGGCCAGGATTTCACATTTTTGGAGCACTTGTAATGCTGAGTAAGAATGATAAAAGAAGCAAAACCTTTTATGGCTTTCTTTCACTTGATTGAAAGTTGTGCCAGTTTAAAAAAAGCATAGTTTTGCTAGCATAGAAGAGTAGGTTTGGCAATTTTTAAGTGGCTGGATATGAATCAAAGAGAGATGGGCAAGTATAATTGGGTGTGTGTATGTGTAGGGCACGTATTTGTCAGGGAAAAAAGAAAGAAAGCAGAACCAAAGGTGAAGATAAGCTTTTCTTTGGTTGAAAATTTGAGGTCTTATTGAAAAGAATCAGTATAATACACATATAAGCTTTATATACATATGGATATTATATAGGGCATAGGCTCGAGTTGGTGTGTGTGTGTGTGTGTGTGTGTGTGTGTGTGTGTGTGTGTGTGTGTGTGTCTTTCTCTCTCTGGATGTGTATATATGTATTTTCTCCTGATGTACTGTTTTCCTGCTATTATTTAGCTGTTTTCCAGTCATGTCTGACTCTTCATTATTCATTGTGGGGTTTTCTTGACAAAGACACTGGAGTGGTCTATAATTAACACATCTATAGATAAATCAAATGAGAGTCAGATACAGATATATAGTACCTATTTATAATAATGGAAAAGTACGTGCAAAGTGGATAAAGAATTGGGCTTGGAATCAGGAAGACTCATCTTGCAGAGTTCAAATCTAGCTTTAGACAGTAAGTAGCTGTGTGACCCTAGACAAATTGATTAACCCTGTTTACTTTCAGTTTCTCATCTATAAAATGATCTGGAGAAGAAAATGGCAAATCATTCTAATATCTTTGCTGAGAAAACTACAAATGGGGTCACAAAAAGCCTGACATAACTGAACAATAACAAATGTGTGTGTGTGTGTGTATCTATATATCTATATATCTGAGTTTCCTTTGATAAGAGAATAAAAGTGCATCTGGGGGAAAAGTATTGCTGCTTTTTGGAATAATAACTTTACTCTGGGAAGGAATAGCACATGTTAAAACTGACCCACCGTTTCTAAAAATGTTTAAGTTCTTGCATTTACTTCCCATTTTTTTTTCTTTTTTTAAAAATAGATGCAACAATAATTGTCATTTTATTTCTTAAAAATGTCCAAAATATTTGTTCCTATTTAATAGAAATGCACTATAAATACCAAGTAATTAGAAACTTTAATTAAGGGGGATAGTAACCAGGATGAGCTGAAGTATGATTGATAACTTAATTTGTTTTTAATTGATTGATGGGATCAGCCCATTTTTCTCTCTTCGAAAGAAGCTGTAAAGTGAAGATGTGACTGCATTGTCTGAGTAAATAGAATACTGTCCTAGAATCAGCCTCATCACTTTGTTCTTTGCTCTGAAGTAATGCCCATTAGGGTGATTTAACAACTTAGTGGTTAATTTTGCAACTGAGTGTTGGTTGCAAATGGGTGTTGGTGATGCTGGTTCCCTATTCATGTTTTATATTTGGTCCAGCCATTCTGTTATAAATTGACTATTGACTATGTAGGAATTTTGAGCACAGCAGCTCAAAGGAAAATTTACCAACTCCAAGAAGAATTTACCAGCTCCTCGGAATTATCTAATCTATATGAAGGAATACTGGAACAGAACCTTTTGGCAGTATATTCTTTTTTAAAGCATTACCAAGAACAAGAACAAAAACAACAACAACAATAACAAAAAAATGCAGCATTTGCAAAAGGGATTTCTATCACCATCATGTTCCAGTTTAATTTTCTTTTATCTGTCATTTCAGAATGCAAATTTATTTGCATCCTCCAACTCCAAGTAGGCAAGGTCACAGTGAAAAGCAATTCTTAACTTGGGAATTTACTGATAATGCTGCATGGATTACTATGTTAGACTAATTGTATTCCTTGGGTTTCAATCCATTTCAAAGATCCTATCATGTCTGTAAGAAGATGAAATAGTATCTAGGGGTATTGTGGAAATAAGCAAATAGAATACTGCTTTTAATTGAATGAGAAAATTAGAACAAGTGACTTCAAAGGTACCTCAGTAGAACAAATAAGTGGGAAACTTCAGAAGCTTTTTTTTTTCAGAACTCTTTTACACATGTCATAATGATGACAGAAAATCATAGTGACTCATAGATGATAGAGGGTCAAAAGAATAATCTAATCACAAAATCACATGGAAGACTTCAAGAGCTTATCTGGTCCTTTCTTTCAACTTTAGGCAGGAGCACACTGATAGAAAGGATTTTGGTATAGTGTAAAGAAGATTAAACAAGGCCTGGAGACCTAATTTCTAAGGTCCCTTCAAGCTCAAATTTCTTTTAAAATTATAAAACTTAATCAGCTATGCACCTATTATTTCATTAAAAATCTCTAGGGATAATAGAACTCTCCAAAGTTGTTCATTCTGATTCTGTAGACTTGAATATTACTTTATATATATTTTAATTAGATTTTCACAACTGTGAGGTAGCTGTTAATAGGTTATTATATTTGTCACTTTACAGATAAGAAAATTTAAGTGTCAAAGAGGTAAAATGACTTTTGCACTGTTGTATAGATGATAAATTTTGGCAGAGAGATTGAATCAGTTATTTTCTGATTTCATATTGAGATTCTTTCCTATATTACTTTCTCTTTTTCCTCTTCTTTTTCTTTCTCCTTCTCTCTTTTTCTTTTCTTTCTCTTCCTTCTTTTTTTCTTTCTCTTTTTTCTCCTTAAATTTTCCTTTCTTTTCTTTTCTATCACACAAGAATTTTTAAGAAGTCCTCTGTGTCCAAGACACCGTACAGGGCATATATAGACAAAACAACAACAACAACAACAACAATTAGTGCTTTCCAGCAAGGAACTTCTGTTCTAATGATGATGGTACCTGTGGGGAGAGGGAGAAAGGTTAATATCTGTACACAGATGAGTAAATTTAAGTTATATATAAAATTCTACAAAATGAATTCAGAAGTGAGATCATACTTACAACTGGGATGGGGAGAGTCAGAAAAGGAGTGTCAGGAAAGGTATACATGAGAAATAGAACTTGAGTTAAGCCTGGAAGGAATCTAGAGATTCTAAAGAGAGAAATGGAAGGAGTACATTCTAGTCATTGATTCACAGTGTGCAAGGGATGGATGGGTTGGAACTCAAGAGATAGAACAATGTCCAAGGGGTACAGCTAGGAGGCCAGAGAATTGGAAAAGAGTGAGTGAACCACAGTAATATGAAATCAGACTAGAAAGCTGCAAAAAAGACAGATGATAAAGAACTTTGAATGTCTAATAATTAAATAGAGTGAGCTTGATTCAAATACAGTTTTCCCTTCCATATCACAACTTTCCTCATCATAGTTTTGATATATCATGGGTTGGCATAAGAAAACAAATGGGAATTGGAGGGAATTTTGCTGAAGCTAATGATGAAATTGTAAAGGTGAGTAGATGACATAAAAACGTTTAGAAACTTAGAAATGCATATAACATATGCATAGTATTTTATGATATCAACATATTTTATCTTTTAATGTCATAACTCAGACTTTTCTGTTACAAAAGGAAGGCAAAAAAATTTTATGTGGATTTTCCAGATCATGAGAATGACATGATCCTAACCCCTCAGTTGTGGAAGGAAAATTGTAAATTCATTTGATTTACTGGATTTGTTTGCATAGGTTTTAATTGTGGCCATCTCCCTATAATCTTCATTTTGAAGAAGAACTAGGCAATATTTCTCTCTGACCATATTCAATTGACTTGTGCTTTCAGGAGTAGGAAACAGAAACATAGAAAAGTTTTGAAAGATGGACTCTGTTGAAAGGTAAAAAATAAATTGCTTAACTATTATTTGCAGCTTTTACCTGCTCTTTCCTACTCTTCTGTTTGTAACAAGTTTCTCTCTTTCTACATCATTAAATAGGTTACAATTTATCTGTCTTTGTCTATACCAGAATTTTATCACTAAAATCTGATTTTTCAAAAACAAACTAGCAATATAAAAGGAGGAGATACAGGTAAATACATTTTCATTTTTCTACTTATAATAAAGAGAATGAATTGCAACTGGAAGCTGGGATTATGCTATCTTTCATGAACTATATATACTAAAAGTTCTTATTATTACATTAGAAAAGTCATTTTTTTAAAGTGGCCAGACTAAGAAAAGTGAATTGCAGCTACTCTGTTAATATAAAGCCACATTTTTTTCTTCTTCAATTTAGTAACATTTGAGATTATGCCACCAAACAGTGGCTGACAATTCAGTTTTACTTGCCCAGAGTTGAGTATACTCTTCTGGTTTCATTTACCAGGAACACAAGGACACTCCAGTGCTTCCATTTCAAATAGACTAGAATTGTATAATTGAAAATGGTACTATCGATGCTTCTGATTTATTACAGGTATCTCTATTATATGGCTCTATGTATGTAAGTATAGAAATAATTAATTTTATGGAATTAAGACCTACAAAATGGATGGATAGTCAATTATAGATAGGCTTTAGGTACTGCCTCTGACAGTTGGTAACTGTGTTAAAATGGACTTTTTGTTGCAGGTGAATTGCTGATCGTATCTTTGAAGGGAATTTCTACATTAGAAGAACCCCACACTTATACCACAGGTTTAGATAAAAAATGGAAAAAAAAAGATTATAAGCAGAATTATAAGCAAATTACTAATTGAAAACCAATGTAAACAAGCATATCACCACCTGGGATGAGGGGAAAGACTACTGGCAGAGGTAGCATTTTAGCTGGCATTTAAAAGATGAATATGAAATGAATCCAAGAGTAAAGAGGCCATCCTAGGCACAAGGAACTATATACGCAAAAGTTCAGAGCCTCAAAAGTAGGTATGTATAACTAATTCAAAATACTAACCACATTCTCTTATGATCTCAATGAGCTATCCCGATGATATCAGAGAAATATTCTCAATGGCTTTATAAAAAGCTTAATAAGCCTTAGTTGAAGTGAAACACAAGGAAATCAAGTTCCTTGTCATGAATAATGATACTGGAGAAGATTAACCATTTTATAAGGAAAATGAGATGCAAGGATGGATCTTTTGATATCATTTCTGATGTTTTCTACATTTCAAAGTAAATAAAAAGATCTTACATATAGGAATCCCAGCAATCTTCCTGAAGTCGTTTATATAAAAGTATCTGGCCTTCATAAAAAAGCAGGAGGTAGAATTTTCAGGATTTTTCATGTCTCTACCAGACATGTTCAGAATATTTGAATATTTGCATTAATGAAACAGCTGAACATTAGGTCCAGCTCCTTACCAAAGCTAGGTAAATCATTTTTTCCTACGTGTTGCTTTCTCTTTATACTCCCACTAAAAAAAGGCCTCAATTTACAATTTGCCAGCACTTAAGGAAATCTTTATCCCTGAAGTTCCCTAAAAACATTTAGAATAATGCTGTTTTTGTGACTCAGTAAGAAACAAAGTTCATACCACATGCTCTATTTTAAATGTAAACACACACAATTTTAGACTAAAGGCTCACAGACCTTCCCATACAATGCCCTATTACAAATCGTCCCTTAAGCAAGATGACATCATCTCAGCCTCCTGCTCTGGTTTCTACATTCTTACAGCTTTCACAGTTCAGTGCAGTCAAACAAGGCGATGGCATTTTTAATGCTCTACATTTTATGGGTTTATGAGTTGAGGTAGGTGGCCAGGTGCTATTTCAGGGGATCATCTGGCAACCTGGTGCTGGATTGGAGCACTTTGAGACTGAGAAGGTTGTGAATGATTTTCCCCTTATTGGAAACATAAATATTGTCGTTTCTGGAAATGGCCACTGCACTGCCTAATGTAACATGAAGTGATTTCACCTATTATTGAATGGACTATGATTGTTCAAACTTCTAAATGTAACTTGAACAACACCATTTCCTAGAAAAGAATTAGAATTCAGTCACAATTCTGTTCCCTGATATCCATTCAATGAAGTTTCAAATAAGGACCCACCATTTCACTTCTATCTCTCATTTCATAATCATGGGTTTAGTCCAGGTATAATGTCATGTATGTAGGAATATACATAAGATTGTGCCATATAGTGATTCATAATAAAATTAGTGTCCAGGGTAAACTGAATTTCAAATGATTTAAGCTACTTCCCCAAAATACTGTACTTGGTTAGTGGTTGAATATTAGAATAGTTTGAACTTCGTCTTGTGATGACTAATCTAGGGATCTTTCTAAGACTCCCACAGAAATGACAACTTGCTTCTTTAATTCTCATAAAGACATCAGCAGGTGGGTTTATATTTATTTATTACCAAAATGCTTTGATAAAAATTCTCTCTCTTCTTTCCTCTTTCTTTCCTTCTTTCTCTATTTCTTTCTTCCCTTCTCTCTCTTTTCTTTTCTTTTTCTCTTCCTTCCTTCCTTCCCTTTTTCTTCCTTTCTTCCTTCCTTTCCTTCTTCCTTCCTTCCTTTTTCTCTTCCATTCTTCTTTCTTTACCTTTCTACAATCTTTGACAATGTTGATCACTCTTTTCTCCTTGATAATCTCTTCTCTCTAGATTTTTTTTTGACATTGCTATTTCCTAGTTTTCTCAGGTGAAAAAGGTGTCACAAGTAGAAAAAGTTTAAAAAGTCATGCTCCAGAGTATTTCCCTTGGTGTCTGATTGATTCCAATGGATTCAATTATCATGTTTGTGGATTTATATAAACAGGCCTGATATTTCTCCTGAGCTTTAGTCTAATATCACTGACTACTTTTAATATCTCTCATGCATAATATCACCTAGGAACCTCAAAATTAATTTGTCCAAAACAGACTTCATAATCTCTCAAATCCTGCCAAACTTCTCTATAACTGTTCAGGATACTACCACCTTCATTTAGGCTTGCCACTTCAATGTTATTCTCAACTCTTCACTCTCATTTAATCCACATATCCAAACTCCAGGAGCAAATATAAACTGATCTGTTCAATATTTAAGGACTTTCATAAGTTGGCTTCTTTTTATACCTCTAGACATTTGACACTTTTTTCTCTTTGCTCTGACACTGGACTTTTTGTGGTTCCTCCTTAAGAGAAATGTCACCTCCCTTTTTGTTGGCCACTCTTCATACCTAGAATCTTTTCCCTTTTCTTTTCTTCCATTTGGCTTCACTGACTTCCTTCAGGCATCAGCTTAAATTCAACCTTTAGTAGGAAACCATTCTTGAATATCCTCTACAGCTTCTGATTTCCCTCTGAAATCATCTGGTGTTTACTTTCTCCTTATTTTGTGGATATTTAATAGTTTTTTTTAATTAAAAAAAATTTAACATATTTTATTTTTCCCAGTTAGATGTTAAAACTTGTTTAAACTTTTTTTTTAAGTTTTGAACTTTCAAATTCTATCCCTTCTCTTTCCCCTTGTTCTTTTTCCCTGAGACAATAAGCAATCAGATATTGCTTATACATATGCAGTCATTTAAACCAGTTTCATATCAGTCATTGTTCAAGAAGACCCAAAATAAAAGAAATGAAGTGAAAAATAGCATGCTTTGGTCTGTATATGTCATCATTATTTGGGATGTCTTAGATCATTATATTGCTGAGAATAACTAAGTCATTCACAATCCTTCATCACACGATATTACTGTTATTTGTATAATGTTCTTCTGGTTCTGTTCATTGCACTTTATATATCAGTTTATTTAGTCTTTCTAGGTTTTTGTGAAGACTTGAGGATGGGGACAATATTTTTATCTTTATTTTTCAATTAACCAGTCAACAATTATTTGGCACTTATTTAGTTACTTAGTTTAGTTGGTGCTAAACTTTGGGGATTAAAAGAAAAAGATATCAAAGACAGTTCTCGCACTTAAGTAGATTAGAATCTAATGGAGGGTACAACATGAAAATAGCTATGTGCCTACAAAACAGAAATGAGATTACTAGGAAATCAAATCAGAAAAATCTAACAATTAAGAGGCATTGGTAAAGGCTACCTGAAAAAGAGAGGATTAAAATGGAGTTTTAAAGGAAACCAGGAACTTCAGCAGGGTAAAATGAGAAGAGAGAGTATTCTAAGCATAGGGAAAGCCAGAGAAAATGCCGGAAGCCAAGAAATGGAATATCTAGTTCATGGAATAGTCATGAAATTAGGGTTATTAGATCAAAAAATGCCTGTTAGGGAGTAAGATGCAAGAAGACTGAAAAAGTAGGAGGGCAGTTTGTTTGTAACCCCAGTGTTAAACCATAGTGCCTTTTACCTAGTTTAGGCATAATAAATGCTTATTACCCAGTTGAAATTTTGAATTTAAATTAATTCTTGATAAGAGATTTTCCAAGGGTTTTAGTGGAAGGAAAGGAGACAGCCTGGAAGATTGTTATGTTTTCATTCAATTTCACTCTCTTTCTATTGTGTTGTCTAACAGAGCAGCAATCCCTATACAGAGAGTCCTATTACTCTCAAGCATAGGTGATTCGGGCTATAAACCCTAATTTCTTTACTTCAAATACACTGATCTTTTCTCTACTGCAATAATTAAAGACACATATATAGAATTTTAAAGTTTGGAAAGTTCTCACATGCTTCATCTCATTCATTCTCTATGAGAAAGATACTGCAGGCATTAGTAATCTCACTTTACACATGATGAGACCAAAGATCAAGAGCTTAAGTGACAACTGAATTCACACATTTGTTGTTAGGGTATGAAATCTAAACTTAGTTCTTCTTGACCCATGTCTAGCATTCTAGTCAAGATACTTAGGAGTGTTAGAGCCAGCATGGACTGACTCAGAAAAGCCAATTGTTAAAATTTCCACGTAAACATTTATTACTTCCCAGCTTGGCAAAGACTGCAAATCAGGGCTTGATTTATTGTTTTATTGACTGTCTAAATTTAAAAAAGTGATGGCAATAGTGTTAACAATGAAGATTGAATTTAAAATTTTGTGATGTATATTTTCTTTCTTTTTGAGGAGTAGCTTTTAAATATTTATCAACATTTTATATTGACTCTACTTCTGTTAAAGACAATCTATTCTGCTTGTTTCTAAAAAACATTGCTTCTCTACGATTTCAAATAGTGTATAGTGGAAAGAGTTTTACATTTGTAATCAGAAAGTATTGGGTTAAATTCTAATTTCATCTCTGAGCTGGATGCAAATCTGGCATTATACACTTAACTAGTGAACTTGGTCAAGTCATTTAATTCTGTTTGTCTTAATTTCCTCTTCTATGAAATGATCAGGAGAAAGAAATGGCAAACCACTTCAGTATCTTTGCCAAAAAAACCCCATGTGAGATCATGAAGAGTCAGACATGACTACAGACTACTGAACAATATATTTGTTTTTTCATTTGCAGAACTTACTTTTTGATAGAGATATGCTGCTCTCCTAAAATTTGATAAAAACCCTCCATTTCTTTCTCAAAGATATTTTTAATAATATAATCACATTTTTTCCTTATTGATATCTGTTAATAGTATGGTCTTTTTAAGTATTTATTTGTATAGGATCTCCTTCCAGATGTGCTGTTTTGGTCACATGGGGCACATTTATCTTCATGTGCTTCTAAATCTCTCTCATATGATTCATGCTGAATTTGAGTCCAAACCACCTTTTTAAAAAATAAAAACAAACATTCCCTTAGGTGCTTCAGTTCACGCAGTTTCCATATAGCCATATAAGCAGCAATAAACCATATGCTGCACAATCCTAGAATAAATAGCCCATTTGAAAAACTCAACTGCCAACAAAATTGAGATTCCATTTTAAATGATTTTTTACAAAGAAAACATTTTTCAAGCTTGATCTTTGTGTAATTTTTCCACTTTTTTTTAAAGCTAGCAACAACCTGCACATGATCTTTTTTTAAAGAAGGGTTTAATACTCCACTGTGTCACCAAGTCCCTGTGAGCTAATTTGTTCTAAAGACAACATTACTACATCAGTACAACACAGCTTAACCTTCAACTAACCTTACTCTATTTGCTTTCCACACCCCAGAGGAGGCCTCTCAGCCAAAATGTCACCTCAATTTTTGGTTCATTGCTAACTTTATGGAAAATATATGCAGAAATCTTTTGCTGTACTTGAATATAGCAAAGGTAACTTTCACAATATACACAGGGTACACCAAAATGGTGTCCTTGCTTCTAAAAAAAAAAAAGAAAAGCTTGGTTTCCTATCAAAAGTAATATGGTAAAACTTCAGGGGAGGTAAAATGCTTAAAAACTTGGAACAAGAGGCCAGGATTCCACCTTACAAATAGATTCTAAGAGAGAAAATGTGAAAAACCAGACCTAATCCAAACATTATTGTTTAGTATTTTAGGTTCAGTCTGTTTATTGCTTCAATTCCTTTTTAAGTCCTATGCTCTAGTCTCTTTGCTCATATGAGTAAAGGATGATTGCTTCATAGGGAAATTACTGTAAAACAGCTGTTTTTTTTTCACCTCCCCTTCCTGTTTCTTTCAGCTGTTCTCCTTCCTTCCCTATTCCAACAAATAAAAAAAAAAGTCACATTAAGTATTTGTCCCTCCTTTATGTCTTAACACTTAACTGTTCTACCTGTTTCTAAGTAATAAAACAAGATGTCCAGAAATGCTGATAGGCTGACTGTGTTTCCCTGCTTTCTTGGATAAATTCACAAAGCTTCCATATGGTGTACACTCTAACTATAATTTTTTGAAGATGATTTTGCCAAGTAGTCTACATTCTCTAATGCTGATAAATATATTATATGTTAAACAGCAGTGGAGTGTCAGAAAAAAAAAAAACTCTATTTCTTTTTTAAAAACTGTATAACCTTTAATCAGACAGCAGATTTGCTAATTGAAATTTAAATAAATGAGAAAATCTAGATCAAGATCATTAAAAAAACAAACAGAACAAACCCAAACCCAGTAAATAGCATTCAATAAAACAGATTTTGGCAACTATGAATTTTACTATTTTAAAAGCTTTTCACAAAACTTGGAGTCATAGGAAGAAGGGCCAAAAGTAGAATTTTGAATAAAATTTTCAGTGCCAGATGAAAACTATCATATCTTAATGAATGGTGAGTTTGAGATATAGGCAGCTCCCAATAATCTTTGGATAAAGAAATGTATTCTACAAGAAATCCATTAGATCTCCACTAACTTTGTAGAATCACCTTTGGTTCTTTGTTCATAGTTTAACTTCTCACTTGATACTCCTGGAAGGATCATCTTCATAGGAGGTAACCATAATCTCCAACTTGTTCAAATAAAAACACTACTTAAAATTTCCCTAGGAATACACTAAAATTATCCAATTATATGTAAAATTAAGACATTTGGAGAATTAGAGAGCTACAGAATTATAAGGAACCTCAGCAGCCATTTAGCCCAATCTATATGTAAAAGAACCCCCTCAATATCTGGAAAACTATTACCATAATAGCCCATATCAATAACAAAACCAACAGAAATCATATGATAATCTTAACAGATGTAGAAAAAAACTTTTGACAAAATACAGCAACCATTCCTATTAAAAACACTAGAGAACATAGGGATAAATCAAGCTTTTTCTTAAAATAATAAATAGTATCTATCTAAAACCAACAGTAAGCATTATTTGTGAGGGAGAGAAGCTGGGCATATTCTCAGTAAGATCAAGGGTGTAACAAGGATGCCCATTATCATCACTATTATTCAGCATTGTGCTAGAAATGTTGGCTTTAGCAATAAGAAAAGAAAAGGAAATTAGAATAGACAGTAAGGAAATGAAACTATCACTCTTTGCAGATGATATGATGATGATATACTTAGAGAATTCTACAAAGACATCCCAAAACCTATTGGAAACAGTTCACAGCTTTATCATAGTAGCAGGATATAAAATAAACCCACAAAATCATCAGCATTTCTATATATTACTGTCAAAGCCCATCAGTAAGAGATATAAATTCCATTTAAAATTATGGCAGACAAACTTGGGGTTCTATCTGCCAAGACAAACCCAAAAGCTATACGCATACAATTACAAAACACTCTCATACAAATAAAGTCAGATCTAAACAATTGGGAAAATATCAATTGCTTATGCGTAGGCAGAGCTAATATAATAAAAAAGTGACAATTCTGCCTAAATTGATCTACTTTTTCAGGGTCATACCAATCAAACTGCCAAAAATTATTTTATAGAACTAGAAAAATAATGACAAAATTCATCTGGAAGAACAAAAGGTCAAGAATATTGAGGGATTAATTAAAAAATACAAAGGACAGTGGCTTAGTAGTACCAACGTTAAAATTATATTCGAAAGCAGCAGTTAAAACCATTTGGTATTGCCTAAGAAATGGAGTGATGCATCAGTAGAATAGATTACATATAATATATAATAATCAAAATCTATAGTAATTTAGTATTTGATAAATTCTCAACTCCAGCTTCTGGAATAAGAAAACACTATTTGACAAAAATTGCTAGGAAAACTGGAAAATATGTCAAACTTGGCATAGACCTACATTTCACACCCCACACCAAAATAAGGTCAAAATGGATACATGATCTGGGCATAAAAGATGATACCATAAACAAATTAGGAGAGCAAGGGATAATTTATCTATCGTATCTTTGGTGAAGGAAAGAACTTATGACCAAAGAAGAACTAGAGAACATCATGAAAGGTGAAATGGACAACTTTTATTAGATTAAATTAAAAGGTTTTCCACACACAAACCCAAAAGAAACAAGATTAAAAGGAAATTACAAAGTATAACCAGTGTTACTATAACAGACTCATTTCTAAAATATATAAAGAACTGTGACATCATTCCCCCAAATGGACAAAGGATATAAAGAGACAATTTTTAGATGATGATATTAAAGCCATTTATAGTTATAAGAAAAAAATGCTCTAACTCACTACTGATAAGAGAAATACAAATTAAAACAACTCCAAGGTACCACCCCAAACCTCTCAGATTAGTTAAGATGAGAAGAAAAGATAATAATAAATGTTGGAGGGAATGTGGAAAAACTGGGACACTAATAAATTGATTTTAGATTTGTGAAATGATGCAACCATTCTGGAGAGCAACCTGGAATTATGTCCAAAGGGCTATAAAATTGTAGGTACTCTTTGAGCCAGAAGTACCATTTTTGGAACAATATTTTAAGGAAATCTTAAAGAAAGGAAAATGACCCATATGTGCAAAAATATTTGTAGCAGCTCTTTTTATGGTAGCAAAGAATTAGAAAATGAGTAGATGCCCATCAATTGGGGAATGGCTGAACAAATTCTGGTATCTGAAGGCAATAGAATATTATTCTTCAGTAAAAAAATGATGAAGAAGCTGATTTTAGAAAGACCTGGAAACATTTACAGGAACTGATGCCGAATGAAATAAGCAGAACCAGAAATACATTGTACACAATAAGAGCAAGAATGTGCCTTGATCAATTATGAAAGACTTGGTTCTTCTCAGTGGTTCAGTAATTCAAAATAATCCCAATAGATTTGGGACTGAAAATTCCATCTGCATCCAAAAACAGAATAAGAGGACTGAATATAAATCAACAATGCTTCTTTTTTTTCTTTCTGTTTTTCATCTCTCCAATTGTTTTCTCTTTTGCTCTGATTTTTCTCTCCCAACATGATTCATAAAGTAATGCATATTAAAAATAAATAAATTTGCTAGAAAAAAGAACTCCTTTTAAAATATCTGACAAGAGTTCATGTTTTTCAAGGTCTGACAAGAACAGAAAACAGAAAGAAAATTAACTCTCTATTCCTGAAATTTAAATGTCTTTTGATGGAGTCAAGGATCTGTTTATTTTTGTGGCTATATAACACTATTGATTCATATTGAGTTTGCACTGCACTAAAACACCCAAATCTTTTAAAAGAATAAGTACTATTTTACCATGCCTCCTCCATCTTTAACTTGTGAAATTGATTTTTTGTACTAATATCTAAGCCTTTACATTTATTTCTTTTGACTTTCATCTTCTAGCATACAATACATTTTTTCTAGTCTGTCATGCTTCTTCTGTGCACTGTCTCTTATAATCCAGTGCCTCACACATTCCTCCTGGGTTTTTATCATCTGAAAGTTTGCCTCTTTTATCCCATCTACTGATAAAAGATGTTGAAAAGCATAGGGTCATGCACAAATCCCCGAGGCACTCAGCCAGAGACTTCCTACATCATTAACATTGAACCATCAGCAACTTCTCTTTGAATCTAGTTATCCAGCTAGCTTTGAATCCATATAATTGTATAATTCCCTGATCCATCTTTTCCACAAGAATAGTATGTAATTCTTTATCTGAGGCCAAACAGAACAAGTTTAGCTCCTCCTCCAAATGACAATCTTTCACCACTCTTTCTAGGTCATGAAAATAATTTACATTCAAACTAGACTATTCATATGCTCAAGAATGGCAAGTCATTATTTTTTTTTCTTCCTATCTCTTCCCTTTTCTATGTATCAATTTTTTGTTCTCATTTCCTCTTTTTCATTTCCCTTTTTCTCTCTCTTCTATTCTTTATCTCATTTATTTTCATTTTTCTTTCTTTAAAGCTTAGTTCAAGTTAAGATCTTTTGAAAAGAAATCTACATTTCCTTTTTTTTCTCCAAAAATGTATATGACCTCACCTTCACTAAATATTTTCTCTTGGAGATACCTTTACTGAACCACAAGATTTCGACATTTAGAAATGTGTTATATAAAGAAAAATCTGAAATGTTGTTTTTTATAATGACTAGGTCTTTGGCAGAAGAAGTGAAAAAGTCAAACCAATGAATTGCTGTTCTGATTCATTTGTCCCACGGAATTTAAATATAGCTATAGTCGAATTTTTAAGACACAATGTAAATCAAATAAACTTTCCCCCACATTCATATAGTTTTTTTTTTATGATTTACAATCTAATACAATTCAGCAAGTATTTGTTAAGTTTTTAATAAATAAGCACAAAATATTTTTATATGTCATGTGCTGTTCTAAGCACTGAGATTAAAAAGACAAAAATGACAATTAAAAATGTTTGTCTTCCTGAAGCTTAAGGTATTATCCATATTTCACAGGTAGGGAAACTGAAATTCTGAGGGCTTAGAGTTCCTTATCCTAAATCACATATTTAGTAGATTTTGGGAAGCAGGAATTGTTGCTTCTGGCTCCAAATTTAGTGTTTCCTACTATACCAGGGTACTATCAATTTGACAAAATTGCACATGACTTTATTTTCTTTATTTTTATGATTATTACCTTAGGTTATTTATGACTTTTCAAATCTAAGAAACAAAGAAAGCAAACTAGTCTATTTACCAGGAAATTAAGATTTACTGCTTGGTAAAAAGCAAAAGAAAAAAAAAGGGGGGGGGGAGATAGGCAAATATATCTATATATCTATATATCTATATATCTATATCTATATCTATATCTATATCTATATCTATATCTATATATATGACAGAGAGAGAGAGAGAGAGAGAGAGAGAGAGAGAGCTATGTAGTCAGTTTTCCAGAAAGTTGTATTTCCGAAATGAAATGGCAGGTGAATTGCAATGTTTTATGTACCTAAGACAACATTTTATTTAATAAAATTGTTTTCTGTATGTAGTTTCTATTGTGTTTTTCCTGTGGGGTCATGGGGCCATGATACTTTTCCTTATCTCCTTTTGGATGATATGAGATCCTTTCTAAAATTATAAGATTCCATGATTTTAAACCTAATTTTGTTTTAGGGATAATTAATTTTCTAACAAAGCAAATAGTTTACTCTTCTATTCCATATTGAAGTAATTATTTCTTATTTTAAAACTATTCATAATTGTTTTGAGCTCTTTCTTTTAACATCCATTTCTTAAGGTCATCACATTTTAACATCAGGGAAATATAACTGGAAAACTGAAAAGTCATCTAGGATGTTTCTAACTGATGATGGGTACTTCAAAAAAAATCAGATTTGTGATATAATTTGTAAAGGAAATTCTAAATCAGGAACTCACTCTTATGAAGAAGACAGGTATTACTCTGCAATGGATAACATTAAAGAGTTGCCTGCAACACAGCCAGGTTAGATGACTTTTCCAGGGTCACAGGAGTATGTGTCACAAGTGGGGTTTGAATCAAAGTCTTTTGGACTCTGAGGTCTGCTTATTTTCCACTCTATCACGTTGCTTCTGAAAGGGTACTTACATTGTGATGGTTCATTGCAGAGTTCAATGGACCACTGAGAGTCTCTGAACTCTACAAAGCCCAGATGGTTGACCATTCTATCCATATCAGAAATTTAATTAAAACAATTTTTAATAAAAAGGATTTAACCTGAACTGTTCCAATGCTCCTTTAGGGCATATTTTTTTTAAGCTTCTTCCATTCATATCTACTTCACAGTGTAAGACAGCTAAACTCTGGTGAGATTCTCCCTGTCCATTGTGACAGCCCATGAAAGTTATTTCTAGATGAAAAAGTACAGTTCATATTTTTTTTGGTGGGAAATTCCAGGAACTCCTGGTTGTCTTAGGAGAAGATATGATTTTCCCCAGATGGAACAAAGCTCCAAACAGTATTTGTAAGATCAATGTGCTATATTATATGTAGAACAATTTTAAAAATCATTTTGTTAGTATTTAAGTAGATGGAATAATTCCATGTACCAGGAATTATAATTTCTTTGTATCAGTTATAGAATATCCAAAATGTATTTCTTAAAAGAACAGTATTACAATAGATGTAAGGTAAGTTCAAATTAAAGGGTGAAAGCCTCTGTCATCTATAATGTTGAGCTTTTTAAAGCCCAAGTGCCAGTAACATCTGGCTGCTCTAGCCCCAGGGCCATAGCAATAACCAGGCAAGAAAAATGGACTATGTCATTCTTTGAAATCCTTACATCAGACTTGACAGAAAGCCAAAGAGTTTTAGTGTTTGGAAATGTTATTTCATTGACACATGTCAAATAATTTTATTTTATAGCTAGATAACCCTATATATTGAGGCTCAATTTTGCAATACACCACGGAATTCTATAGATTGACAAGCTTAGGTTTGGAGGCCAAGAAAAACAAGAATGCAGTTTTTAGGTGATCTTCATGAGTGACAGGGGGAACAGTAAAATATTTTGATTTTTCTACTAATTTTATGGTATGTGCATTTATATATTTAATGTCTTTAGTGGATCAAGCATTAGTTTAAAAAGAATCTAACACAACTTTACAGATGATGAAAATAAAATATTGCACAATCAAAGGGTAAAGTGTTTTCATAAGAGAATAAAATACTTGGAAGGGATCTGATGTAGTCACCTAATCTACTTGCTAAATTCTATGTAATACTTCATAGAGTCCATTCTGGAAAGATGGGTATCTACTTTTTAAAAACCTTCAGGGAGGATTTCATGACCTCAGGCAGTAATATGTAATGGTGTTAAATAACTCTTACTGTTAGAAATCCTCCTTTATTTCTGTTAGCTATTTCTCCATTTAAATTTACATCCTTGTGTTCTTTCTTTTAGTGAAAATGAAGACTAATTGATCATCATCCTCAATATTTTACTGAGTATTTCCTATTTCAAGATATTTATGTCATCACTTTTTAGTCTTCCTTTGGCAGAAAAAAGACAACCTTACCATTTTTATGAAATTTGTCAAATTTCAGTGGCATATGGGATCTATTGCTCTGCCTCTTCCCTGTGTATGGGTTGGGGAGAAGCTCTATATTTTATCTTTGTTGATTTTAGTAAATTCAATTTAGAATTTTCTTCCATTTTAGTATAAGCAGATAGTGACTTCCTTTCTATGTGCTTTCCCCGCTTTTATTGCAGTTCGTGTCAGTGTCAGACTAACAGACTAGAAAGCCTCTATCTCCCCTAGGGCACACACATGATGTCTGCTTGCACACACACACACACACACACACACACACACATCACATACACTATCCTTAAGAGGTAGGTAAACATTCATGAACTTAGCATGACTAGTTATATCCCTATTGGTTTTCATAGATCTTGGCACAAAGTAAGCAAATAGAAAATGCTTTTCATTCATTCATTTGTACACTATAAATACCTATGAGTAGTGGCTGAATTCAGAAGATCTTTTGAACCATGGAGACTTTTTCTATTGGCTAAGTGATGCTTCTTCCATGCTTAGCTTGTAATGATGGAAGGTATTAAGGTATTTACTACTCTGTACCCCTAAGTATAAACAAGGAAGCTTTTCCTCATTATACTTATTGTTTATGAAAATTCACCTACCTTTATGGTGAAACTTTTTGTACCTCTTCTCTCCCCTGTGATCCAAACTCCTCAAGCTCTTACATCTCTATTATGTCTTTTGAACAGTCCATACCCCAATAAACTAGTAGACAGAAGTTGGAATCTTGGTGCAATACTTTTCAATGATTACCAATATCTCGATTAAATCTTTTTGATATGCTGCATCTTCCATTCAGTGTTTTAATTTCTAAAATATCAATTTTTCTCTATTAAATACTCCTAAGTTCTAATTGTGATATGCAAGTGGTTTGCAGTATTGTAACTAAGGTCTGATGCATGCTATATATAATTGTATCATGTATATAATTATATCATCATACTCAAATGCTACATTTTCATATCTTTAATGTCATTTTTAGTAACACCACAATTTAAGATATGTTTAGATTCAAATTTAACATAAACCCTCAATTTTTTATGCTTTAAAAATCCAAAATAAAGGGCAGGAGGAGGATTCTGGGAAGATGACAGAGTAGATCAGAAAATTCCAAGTTCTCCAAATTTCCCCCACAAACAAAACAAAATTGTGCCTCAAGGCAAATGTAGATCAGTAGAAAATAAATAAGACTTATGGCAGAACAGAGGTCCTTTTAGGACAACTGGAGAAGTCCCAAAGAAAGACCCTAGGACAGAGGATTAACCTGTGTGAAATGTAAACATTGCCAGGCTAGCTTCACAGAAACATATAGTGGAGAGACCTAGGACTAGCTGGGTTCAGAGGTAACCTCAGCAAGAACCACAGGAACTTTAACCTCTTGAGCAACTCCAGAGTCAAGGTTCCGAGGGAAACTGCTAATAAGTAATGACAGCTCCAGTAACACTACAGAGATGCTATCCTGGGCATGAAGAAACCAGGATACCTGGTGAGTGCAGAGCAGTGGAGCAGAGAAGTTGCTGGATGTAGACATTGGCAAGAGGGTAAAGTTCTTATTTTTGGATTCCCGGTCAGATGGGAGAACTGAAGTGAAGCCGGAAGCACCATCCCTGTCCCCTACCCCTATCCCATGATATAATTGTAAACTGTTAAATTCTTAATTAAAAAAAGAAAATGCGCAAATAAAGGAGAAAGAACCTAACCACAGAAAGCTATTATGGGAACAGGGAAGACCAGCGTTCATCTTCAGAGAAGGAAATTGAAATTAAAAAAAAAAATTCCCTGCCCCCTAGAGTAATGTTAAATGGCTATCACCCTCAAAAGAATTTATAGAAGAATGTAAAAATAAAAGAGACTTTAAAAATCAAGTGAGAGAGATTAAAGAACTCCTTTCCTCACCAAAAAAAAAGTTCAATAAAGAGAAGAAGATTATGAAAAGAAAGTCAAACAACTAAAAAAAGGGATCCAGAGTCTTAGAGCAAAAAAAATGACTCTGAAAATTAGAATTGAGCAAGGGCAAGCCAGAAATTACAAAAGATCAAAAAATAATAAAACAAAGTATAAAGAATGAAAAAATAGAAGAGAATTTGCAACATAAGAAAGACAATAGATCTAGAGACCAGAACAAGAAGAGAAAACATAAGAATAATTGGACTACCTGAAAGATATGTTGAAAAAAAGGAACCTTGACACAATAATACAAGAAATAATCAAATAAAATTGTCCTAAAGTGATAGAATTAAGAAGGAAAAGTAGTAAAAATTTCTGCTGATCACCATCTCAAAAAGATCCTACAAAGAAAACATAGAAATATTATCTCTAAATTTCAAAATCCCCAGATCAAAGAGAAAATTTTCAAGCAACAACAACAACAACCTTAACAAAATAATTCAAATATTTTGGAGCTACAATAGAATTGCACAGGATTTATCAGCAACTACAATAAACAACTGCAGATCCTGGAATACTATGTATTGACAATCAAAAGAACTACAGTTGTAGACAAAAATGTTATATCCAGTAAAATTAAATATAGTTTTGAGTGTGAAAAAAGGAACAGTTTTTAAACTGTCAGATTTTCAGGACTTTTTTTTTTTTTAACAAACCTGAACTCAATAGCAAATTCAACACATGAGAGCCAACATCAAAGACTAATTCCAAGGGGTTCAATAAGGACAAATTGTTTAGGTTTTATAGTAGGAAATGTAAACCAGTGTCTAGAATTGACATTATTAATTGGGTAGTCCAAAAGAAAGACTAGAGTAGAGCTGAGTATGATGTGACTCTAAAAAGTAAAACTGTTTAGGAAAAGATAAAAATAGTAATCATGCTATGTGAATGAGTATGAGCCAACAGAAAGGAGCTGGTAGTTTTGAAAACCTACTTGAATTGGACATGCACGAAAGAGGGAATAGTACAAATATATGCCAAAAAGGATATAGCACACTTCAAAATCCATAAATAAGGGGGAAGGGAAAAGGATAAGGTACAATGCAGAAGGGTGTATAAATCAATAGGAGTGGGATAAAGTGTGTGAATAAATGAAAAAGGGAGAAAGAGGGAGAAAAGAGGGTATAGCATAAGTGGAGTTCAGGAGTGTGTTTAGATGAACAAGAGAGGGATAAGGAATGTAGATTAGTAGGAATGTAATGAAAAGGGAGGGAAAGGGGTTTACTAGGTAAAGGAGAAATAGGGGGAGTGGGGAGATTAAGTAATAGGAAGGCAAGTTAACAGATAGAAGTAAAGCAGAATATTTAGCAGGTATAGGAAATAGGAGATCTACACATGTAAGGAATAATTAGGAGTAGAATTTATTAGAAAAAAGTAGGGATAGTAATTATTAATCTTGGACCAAATCAAATTAAAAAAAAAATTCAATCAAGAGAGAAATCTACTGTATGTTAGCCATATCGATATTATTTTAAATATATATATATGTACATATATATGTGTGTATATATATATATATATATATATATATATAAATGTATATATGTGTATATGTGTGTAAGGGACACACACATATATATGGAAAAAAATAAAAATTGCACAATAGAGAATAAAAGAAAATCTAAAAGAAGGCAGAGGAAAGATGGATAGTTATATATACAATGTCTTCTATTATTATATCTGCTTTCTTGAAATGGATATTTATTGTTATATATTTTGATGTTCTGCTGGGTACATGACAATGCTTTTTCTTTTTTTTTTTTTCTATTTTGTCTTTTTTCTCATTTTGCATTTAATTTTAAAATAATTGTTTAAAAAGAAAAAAAAATCCACAATTTCTTGTCCTGTATTTATATAATTCAATTTTTTTCTACTTAAGGTTGTTTCAATCTATTACTAAATCAAATATAGACAGGAAATAAAATTCTGCCTCTGGATCACATGCAGCACTCTTTTAGCTTGGGAATCCTTTAATCCCTTTTGAGCATCTTTATTTGAAATCTTCATTTTTGGTGAAATGAATCTTCAAATAGCACTATCCCATTATCTCATTCTATTTTACTTATTACAGCTTTTAAGCTTGGTGGGGATCATGAAAGGAGAAAAGGAGAAAATATGATTCATTGGCTCAAATATTTTGTATATATCCAGCTTGACTTAGACAATAGTAAAAACAAATAACAATAATTATGTTTATATAGCACTTTAAGCTTTAGAAAGGATGATATGTGTCAAATATTCCTACTATAAATTCTGGTAGTATATGGGGTCATGTAGCTGAATCTGGAGGTTACAAAATTATTGTTTTTATCAATAAATGTTTGATATGTAAACCTATTTTATATATCTATATATCCTAGGTCATGTTAAGATATCTTGAGTGAGAAGGAATTGAGAGTAGAAAATGTTTAGGAAGCCCTGGTATATAAAATATGTCTTTTTATCCACTTTTTTTTACTTTGTTACTTTCTGTAACTAAAGTTTTTGTCATTTAAATGTTAATCCTTTCCTCAAAGATAATAAGCCAAAAATTTAAAAATGTTGTGAATGCCAATTTGGGACAAAATATCTTTAGAACTACAAAGGAGCTTATAGCTTCTCCAGTTGAACTTCTTTATTTCATAGATGAAAAAGCTAACCACCAGAAAAGATTCATGACTTTCAAGGTCACTCTGACAGGAAATGGTTAAGTCAGTATTTACATACAAGTCTGCTGACTACAAATCTATTAACTCTTCTCAATATAACAGAATTAATATTCCAAATATATTAATGGTTGTTTTAGAATCTCTAACTACAAATTGTAACCTCATATGTCTAATAATATATTATAATTAATAATAAATTAATAAACATCTATTTGTGTACCCTGAATATGTGAGATTTCCCCAAAACTTCATTTTTCTCCTTTCCCTTGCCCATAATGTACTGTTTTTTTTCTCTTCTTTTAAGATAATCAAGATTTTGCAGAATCACCAGGCTTTCTGTTTATTTATATTCTTTCTATGACTACTGGTAAGAAGATTCAATGAAGACACACATATCTTTTTATATTAGAATATAATTGATTTATCTTTTTTAGGTCTTTATTATTGTTCATGTTTGTGTTTTTAATGTTTTTCTCTCTCCTTTATCTGAAAGTCAAAATTACTACACAGCTCTCATCTTTTCATCTGAAATGCTTGAAAGTCCTATATTTTTAATTAAAAATTCAATTTCTTCCCTTATAAGATTATATTCAATTCTGCTGGGTAACTTATTCTTGGCTATATGCTATGTCTATTGCCTTCTGAAACATTGTATACCAAACTCTCTTTTCTTTTATAGTGGTGGCTGATAAATTATATGTGTGTTTTAACTGTGACTCCCTAATACTTAAATTCTTTCTTTTTGACTGCTGGCAGTATTTTTTCCCTTGGCCTGGAAACTTTGGGTTTTGCTTATGATCTCCAAAATTTTCATTATGAAATTTCTTTCAGGAGGTAACTGGTGTATTCTTTCTATTTTCACTTTGCTTTACGGTTTTGATATCTGGGCTGTTTTCTCTGAAGATTTCTTAAAATATAATGCTTTGATTCTTGTTTTGACCATGTCATTCAGGAATTCCAATGGTTCTTAGTTTTTCTTCTTGATCTATTTTCCAGGTCCATTATTCTTATAATGAGATGCTTAGCATTTCTCCCTTTCTCATTCTTTGTTTTTTGTTTTTGTTTTCTTTTTTTTTCTTTTTTTTTTTTTGAGGCAGTTGGGGTTAAATGACTTGCCAGAAGTCACAAAACTAGTGCGTGTTAAGTGTCTGAGATCATACTTGAATTCAGGTCCTCCTGTTAGGGCTGGTGCCCTATTCATTTTGTCATCTAGCTGCCCCAAATTTTTTCTCTATTTTTCAATCTTTTAGCTTTCTTTTATTAGTTCTTGTCATCTCATGAAGTCATAGGCTGCATATTGATCCAATCCAATTTTCATGGAGTTTGTGATTTGTCCAATGTTTTGTACCTCTTGGGACAAATTATTAATTCTCCATTACAAATCTTTCTTCCTTAGTTCTCATTTTCCTTCCATTTTCCTCTAATTCTCCTATTTTTATTGACAAATATACTTTATAACTCTTCTTAAAACTCTTATGTTTATCACAAATTCCCATTGAATTTGTGCTTATGCTATATTTTTCTTTGAGATTTTATATGAGGATGTTTTAGTTATTTTCTTCCTCTGGGTTTGTGTCTGTCCCTGTCAGCATAATAGCCTTTTTATTTGTTTGTTTATTTGCTCATTCTGCTAGCCATTTCCTGATTGCATTGATGCAAGGACTAGGGTCTGTGCACATCTGAAGAGAAGGTCTAGATTGGTGCTGTTGGTATTTATTTGGAATATTGAATGTGGTACTTTTTCTAGAGTCTCAGGAATATTTCAGGGACTTAGAAGATTTCAGTTTTCCCAAAGTGGTCTACTCAAGAGTAAGGTTTAATTGCTATTTCACGATCTGGGCTCTACAGATTTTAGACCTGGATTTGTGACTAAACAATAGCAGATTTCTGTTGAACTCAACCATAATCAATCTAGGAAGCTCTGCTCCAGCAACAGAACTTCAAGACTCTTTTTGGTCTGGAATTCCTGTCAGAGTTATTCCTCTGGAGGCTTCAGACAGGTCTAGAAACTGGAACTGAAATCCTGTTCCTGGTATTTGAGTCACATTGCTAATGCTTGTTTCTAAACCATTTCTTATCTTGGTACATAGCCTAGGACATGTGTTTGGATAAAGGCACATGTTCCCTTTTCAATTTTCCTTGAATCTCTGACCTGTATTATGGGCAATAAAGTTGCCAGTTGGCACCTGTTTCCATCAAGATACCCTGGTATAGATTGAGGACTTTTTTTCTTTTTTCCTTCCTTTCCCTTTCCCTTTCCCTTTCCCTTTCCCTTTCCCTTTCCCTTTCCCTTTCCCTTTCCCTTTCCCTTTCCCTTTCCCTTTCCCTTTCCCTTTCCCTTTCCCTTTCCCTTTCCCTTTCCCTTTCCCTTTCCCTTTCCCTTTCCTTTTCCTTTCCCTTTCCCTTTCCCTTTCCCTTTCCCTTTCCCTTTCCCTTTCCCTTTCCCTTTCCCTTTCCCTTTCCCTTTCCCTTTCCCTTTCCCTTCCCTTCCCTTCCCTTCCCATTAGGGTTGTGATGGGGAGAGGGAAAATTTACATACTGTTTCTTACTATTCCATCATCTTTCAACTATTCTATTCTTGATTGTATGCTGAATTATTTTCAATTCATAAAATAGCATAAATCACTCCTTTTTGCTTCCTTTGATAGACATTGACTATATCATGATTTTTCTTCTTTTTTGCTGAATCTAATGCTTGCAATTTCGACTTTTTGGGATAAATTATATGCCAAAGGACCACAAACTGTAAGGCTCAAGTCTCATTTTCACTCATTCTTTCTTTCAAATATTTATTTAGTATTTACTATGTGCATGGCCCTGACTGTGCTAAGCACTGGATACAGATCTGAAGATCTTTCTGACTCCAAGTTGACTATATAGTTAATAAATATAGTGCTTATAGTTATGTAAGTGTTTTATGCATATTATCTTTATTTCTTTTCTTATTCAATAAATGCCTATTTACTTCTATTTTATTGTCTTTATTTCTACAACCTTTGGAGGCTGGTGCTTCTATTGTTCAGTCATTTTTCAGTCATATCCAGCTCTTCATAACTCCCATTTAGTGTTTTCTTAGTTTGTTATTTTCTTCTGCAGTTAATTTTACAGATTAGAAATCGGAGACAAATAAGGTTAAATGACTTGTCTAGAGTCATATAACTAATAAGTATCTGAGAGTAGATTTAAACTCAAGTCTTCCTGACTCCAGGCAAGAATTCTACCCATCACACTGCATAGACCTCTGGTGCTAGTATCATCCTCAACTTATAAATAAGGGAAGTGAGAGACAGAGAGATTTTAACTTCTGTGTGAGCATCACACAGAAGAAAAGTATCAGAGATGAATTTGAACTATCTTCCTGTCTCTTAATGTGGCACTGTTAGTACTAAATTCTGTTAACTTCTATTAATAGTATAGTCCCCTATCCTCTGTGTAAAATTGGTCCTTTGGATTTAGCTCAACCAATTTTCACTATTGTTCTTTATTAAGTCAGATTGCTATAAAAAGGAGAAGACATTTGGTTTCCACCTGCTAGTCCTTTCAAAGTACTGCTTGTCTTGGCAGATCCACAGATACAGGTTTGGCTCAATGTGAAGTTTGCAAATCTATTCATTCAGGAAAATAAATATCATAGGTTTTAAAATACGTACTTATAAGTGAAATGCCCCCTTTATAAGCTTAGAATGCCAGTGGATTCACTGTACATACTACTCTCTCAATTAGAGATAGTGTTATCTTATTTTAAACTGCCTTGCTTATTTTTAGCTGTCAAAGGAAATTTTATGTATAAATAGACCACGTATTTTAGGTATGAATTATATGGGCTTTGTTATAATTGGGACCACTCTTTCCTTAAGAGAGAAGAACTAATTAGCAATAACTGCATATGGTATGGTCTGAAAAGTCCATTTTGGCACTTGATAGAATTTTAACTGGTGTTATTTCTGTTTCCCAACTCTCTTTCCAATGTCTCAGAGTATTTTAGAGGTAACAAGTTCTTAAAGTCTGTAGCCATAAACTTCAAGCTTTTTCAGCCTTCCCTCTTCCCCCAAATAATTTTGAGAGGCTTTTACTATTGGCCACCAAATGTACTTTCTATCTATTGTCTAGGATCAACCTATGAAAGAGCAGAGAGATTCATCTACAAAACATGGAACATGAAATGATGACACCACAGCATCCAGGCATACAACCATAGAGAAGGTATAATCTGGTTCAATGAAGGGAATACTTACGCCAATGAAATCCATGGGTTTTAAATGATTAAAGATATTCAATGATAAATCATTTGTTAAATGCTTACTATGTGCCCAGAATTGGACCAGACATTAGGAACACAAAACAAACAAATAAAAAAGACATTATTTTTAAGGAGCTTGTATTCTAATGAAGGAAACAGATAGAGGTGCATGCAAGATACATATAGAACAGGAATAGAATATGTGTCTGCTTTTAAATTTTTAAACTTGAAAGGAATATATGCTGAGGGCAAGAATCATTCCATTTTAAAACTTGTATCACCAGAAATTAGCTTCTAGCATAATATTAGAAATATAAGAGCTCAACTTGATACTTCCTACTTGATAAGATTACCATCTATTAAAAATTATGCATCAACTATTATTACTTTTGTGCTGGGGTATGTATGGTAGGGAACATTATAAAAATAATAATTTGTTCTTATCTGAAGGAGTTTACAACATATCTGAGGAGCTAAGATATAGAGTACTCTGCAGTTTTACAGTTAGAAGTGATTTAGAGAGAACTGAGTTCAGTCTTTCTTTTCTCATAAGAAATGTGAAAGAAAATTGAAGCTCAATTAAGTTGTGTGATAAGGAAAAAAATGATAAAAATATTTGAATAAAATGAGACAATAATACAAGAGAGGTCACAAGATAATGTGCTATCACTAAAGCTTCATTGAACATAGATAGGTATATTGGAAAAAGCACTGGCCCAGGAATAAAGAAACTGCTTTAAAACCATGGCAGTACATTGGCTATGTGACAAGAGCAAATTAGGAAGAGACTAGCTAGTTTACCTCAGAGCAAGCCTCTTTCCTTCTTCAATTCACAGCATATATTGTCTATATTACACAGAATAAGACTTTTTAGTGTTGAGAAGGGCATTAGAGATCCTCTATTCTTTATTTTACAGATAAGGAAATGTCTGTTCAGAGAGAGGATCTTGAAAAATGGCAGGCATGGGATGTTTCCTTTCAAATCTTTTGTTAGATTTTTAGACTCAAAGCTAATGATCTTCTGAATTCAAAGGAAGGCCTAATGGCTAAAATGTCAGGACAATTACATGGAGATAAATATTTGGTTGGAAAGAGGAGTTTGGGGTTGAATGTTTTTAATCTCCAAGTAATCGTCTGCATACTCTACCTCGATGAAAGGTTTATTCTGAGGGAACTCATCAATACATACTATCAGGCACTGCGGAATCAGTAGTCTTCACTGCCCTTCGAAACTTTTGTCTGTCAAACAAAAAGACTCAGGGAAATTTGCTTCAGCCATTTTTAAAGCAAAGTCAAACAAATCCATAGTATATAAGATCTTTATGTGAAAGAAATCAAAATAAATTAAGATATTGATAGCTTCATGAGAAAGTTATTTTTTTCTAAAAAAGAAAAAAAAAACAATTTGAGTTGAGAGAAAGTATCAACACTAAGTAGTTTCTTGCATTTTGGCTCCTTAAATATGGATTTAATAATTTGAATAATTCTGGATTAATTAATAAATAATAATTCTGGATGGTTCAAAAAATACTGGACCAATGAGTGCTTAATCATCTTTACCCAGGTGTATAGGCATGTTACTGTCACTATAGTTATGGAATAAGGTGTCTTTCAAAACACTGATGTCTATTTTTCTACTCCCCTGCCATTTTTCTTGACAGTCTCCACAGGATCCTTGCCATCCTAGCAACTGTTTCCTAGATGGTTTAATCCTTTCATCTTCCATTTTTTTTTTTATGAGAACATCTTTGTCCAGTTTTGGAATCATAATCATATCAATTTTTCTGTCATTTCTGAAAGAATGGTGCTACATAGATGAATGATTAAGCCAATAGATTGTAGGAGGAGCTGATTTTGAATCTTTTTTCAGACATTTATTGATTGTATAAATCTGGGCATATCTCTTCTTTCTTTCTCTGTTTTCTTAACTATAAAATGTTGAGAATAATAAGGTCTCTCTTACTGAGATGAGCTAAGAGTCAAGTTAGTTAAAATAAATATTAACTCACATAGGTAATGCACTTTGCAAACCTTAATGCACTATATGAATATATTATTGCTAGTACTACTGTTACTTTTTAATGACCTTAGGTCACCATTTTAGGTGAAAATATCTGTTCCTGGTTACCACTTTCTCCTGGATATTGTCCCCTTCTTTTAGAAGCTCCTAGAAGGCAGAGACTGACTTTTACTCTTATAGTTGTAACAGCCCAATGTTTGGCACATAGCCTTTAATTTCTTTTTTATTCATTCTTTCCTTATTTTCATTTTTCTTCTCCTATTGCACTCTATTCCAGGAAAAGACTAACTTTTCCCTTATTCGAGGTTTTCTCTAATTACTGTTAGCAATCAACATAAGAGCAACTAAAAATAAAACAGGAAAAATGATAATGATACTATATATTTTATAATGTTTTAATTTTTCCAGAATTTTTTCATTTCCTGAGTATCATGATCACAACAGTATCTGGTGATTTTGGAAAAGAATCAGAAAGGGCAATGAAGGGTGTGGATGGAATGGAATACACAGATAATTCTGCTAAGATAGAACATGAATTTCCTCCCTCAAAACCATCTATATACAGAGAAGTAAAAACTGAAGAGCATGGGGACATAGTCCTTAAAATCTAAGCCAATGACACATTTAAAAATAGTTAGAAACCTATTTTTTATTTTTAAAAATGCCATAGTTTTATACATGCCACCTGTTAAAAAATACATAAATACTATATTAAATAATGGTCACATCAAATAGCTTCTGGTTGCCATTCAGCCTCTACCTGAGCTGTGTTGCAAGCTGGGCAGGTTCTAGTAAGTCAGAGGCCATGGAGGAAAGGGGCATGTTTGAGGGTGATAAGGATGAGTCTTTTGTGGCTTACCACTCCTACTCTATCAGAAGATATACAATAATATCTTTACCAAAAATTGGAAAAAATACTATTACAAAAGATTCATAATAAATATGACACTTTACTTTGAAAAATACCTGAAATTTGCTTGTAGAAGTAGCCATCAGAAGGATTACAGTTTCTGAGTTAGAGGGAAATTTTAGAATTCTCTCCATTCTTGATTTTCTTCAGGGAAAACTTTAGATGATCCAAACTCAAAATTCATGTTATGTTCAAAACATACCAATCACAGTGAAATAAAATCATGTTTTCAAAATATGTGATACAACAAGTCTATTTATATAAACAACGAGGCACTTTGAAGATGAGTAAGAAAAAAAATGTCATCAGAGAAATGTATAATAGAGGAAAAAAAAGATAGGCTGCTATCATAGGGAGGATAAAGGTATAAGACAGTATGAGTCTGAGAGCTCCACTGATAGTGTCAAGAGAATTGAAAAAATCCTCTAGCACATTGGATAGACAGACTCCTTGATGCAAATATTTGGAAGAACATGCCAGTAGTCTCAGAGGATAGGCAAACATGGTTAGGTGACTATCTTTACTATTAGAGATAATATCCAAAAAGAAATTATCACAGATCTATTGGAATATTGATTATTTAATTGTTGTCTTGAAATCACCCTGTGATGTCAATAAAGACAATAGGCATTTTGTTACTTCAAGGATCTGTTATTTTAGCTGAGTTCTATCTCCATTTAGACTTACAAATAATTGTTAGCCTTGGTACGGCCTTTGAAAATTTATTTGGTCTAAAACTCCATAGCTAATTTGTAGCCAACTTAGTGATAAAGCTCTCTAAAAATAATCAGGCTGGTCATTGGGTGACCTATGTATATTTTGAACTGGAGCCATAATGAAAATTATTCCATCTGAGTTCCCTGTTAAGTCTTACTTACATCATGCCTACTTAATTTTTAAGGAACCCAGGGTTATGTTGGGGTAATAGAGTAAAATTTGGAGTAGAGGTTGGTATTATGCCTATTTATAATTAGGTGAACTGAGTAGGAAAAAAAAAAGATCAAGTGGGGTTTTGTTCCATGAAATTATTATTATGGATTTTCATGACTACCTGGTGATATAGCCACTGGGGGCAACATTTCCTGCAGGGTAGAGGGAGAATATATTTCTCTCTCTGCTGTCTTTCATTCTAAAGTTTTAGGAACTATGAAAGGAGTAGAATTATGTGAAAAATGTATGGGGAAAAAAGGAAAGGTAGAAGTCCCATTTCTCATCTCTCCCTTGTGCAAAGGTACAAGTGTGACCTACTTAATTCAGCCTCATGCTATAGTGTATGTCTATTCATCCAGACTTGTTCAGTAAAGTTAAATCATCGCCTTAGGGGCTGAATGTAATATAATTGCTTATTCATTAAGACATGGACTCCCTTACTGACTAGCTGTTTCTGTGTGAGCTATTGATAAAGTCAAAAGCCAGCTGACCTAGACTTCTCACTTGTTTTCCCCCAGGATGACATTCCCATGTGCTAAGCCACTGGAGCAGTATTCATTCCAGTCAATCATGCTATAGCACTGATATCACAAGTAGCAGGGGTGTGTGACAAGCCGCACTCTTGTGCATGCAAAGATATCCCAGGAGAATAGGAGAAGGAACTAGGCTTTTTCAGCTGCTGTGTTCCTGCTCTCACAGCTACTTACTTCAGCCTAACTCTTACCCTTTAAGCCAGGTTTGGGTTCATCAGTTGAGATATCATTGCAGTAGCTGCCACATCAGGTTTGTTTGAGAAAACCAGGAAAATGCCATGTTTCTCACCCTCCCTTCAGTAAGTGATACACTTGTATGATTGCCAAATCTTATCGGAACTCTAATTAGAACACATGCAGGGATTTTGTACTAAGACATCAGAACTAGTTCTGGTCCATGTAAAAATGTTATTAATTGGAAGGGAGAAAATATTCCCAGCTATGATCCAAGTATCAGCAAAAGCTGATATACTCTTGTGTGGTTCTAAATCTAAAAGGCATATATTAACCCCCATCCTCAACTATGTATAAAGGACACAAGTGTGCTATGATTTATTACCTATGTAGGTTAGATATGTCTACATATATCTATCTAGATGTAGTTTAAAGATAAGTGTGGATGTCTTCCAGAGTCTTCTAACCTGCCCCTCTGCCCCTCTCCAAGAAAGATTCTCATTTTGGTTAGAAGAAGAGACAGGAGCTTAGAGCCACTTAGATTCCTCAGAGAAAGATTATCAAATTAGAATTAATTTTCTCATTTCTGATTCATGATTCTTTTCTCTCAATGAGGAATTAGTACCCTTAGCTATATATCCGAGTTGTGATCCCCTTCCCATCAAATGCCCAATTCTGCAAAGAATATACTTAGCAAATAGCATATGGAGCATTTATACAAGCTGATAACAAATAGAAATCAGAAAAGGTATACAGAAAAAAAAATCAAACATACTTGGTATGAATGAGCTTTCCTACTAGGAACAAGATATCTCAAGTCATCCAATAGAGATCTTATCCAAAGGAGAAATTTCACAAAGTCTCTAATATAGTAATCTGAGGTTAGGGATAGGATTGAGAGTACAGATTTGCTACATTTTGACTTCTTCCCAGAGTTTTTATTTTCAAAGTATGAAACCACATGTCCTCTTTCTTGAAAAAAGGGAAGATTTCTCTTCTCCTGATGTCTTAGCAACTCTGGCCTTCATGAAGGTACAAGATATTGTATAATTAGTATCTACCCAAGGAAAGCCCCATATAAATAGACTTCAAAGTTCAGGTTTCACATGTTTAGGAACAAATTTAATTTATCACTCTGCCAAATATTACTAGGTCTGAATATGAGTAATAAACACTCTATTCAAGCTACAAAAAAAACTTCAATCTCTATTTCTAAATGAACACACAATAACTCAATGAAAATATTTCTTGTGACTCTTAATGTCCAATCTCACTTCTTTTTCTTGCCAAACTTTTGAGAAGTAGCATATATTAATTCCCTCCATTTCTCTACAGCCATAAAGCTTTGATTTTCACTACTCTATTTTATCTGTTCTCTTTAATATTATTAATAACCCACTAATAACCTAATCTTATATAATGGCCCTTGTCAAACTTTATTCTCCTTTTCTTCTTTGCGGCTTTTGGCATTATTGGTCATATCTTTCCATCCTCTGTTCTTAAAGCTCTATAGTTTCTTGGATTTCTTTTTTTATTGAAGGTTTTTATTTTCAAAATATATGCAAGGATATATATATATATATATATATATATATATATACACATATATATATATATATATATATATATATTATATATATATATTTTTACCATTGATCACTGCAAAACCTTGTGTTCCAATTTTCACCCTTTCCCCCATTCTCTCCCCTAGATGACTAGTAATGCAATATATGTTAAACATAATAAAAACATATGTAAATCCAATTTATACAATTATCTTGATGCACAAAAAATATCAAATCAAAAAGGGAAAAAAAATGGGGCAGCTAGGTGGCACGGTGTATAGAGCATCAGCCCTGAAGTCAGGAGGACCTGAGTTCAAATCTTGTCTCAAACACCTAACATTTCCTAGCTGTGTGACCCTTGGCAAGTCACTTAACCCCAATTGCCTCAGGAAAAAAAAGGGAAAAAAAAGAAAGAAAATAAAATGCAAGCAAGCTATAACAAAAAGAATGAAAATACTGTGTTGTGATCCGCACTCAGTTCCCAAAGTTCTCTCTCTGGGTGCAGATGCTTCTCTTCATCACAAGATCATTGGAATTTGCCTGAATATTCTCACTGTTGAAGAGAGTAATGTCCATCAGGATTGATCATCACATAATTTTGTTGTTGAAGTGTTTAATGATCTCCTCTTTCTGCTCATTTCACTTAGCATCAGTTCTTGTAAGTCTCTCCAGGTATCTCTGAAATCATTCTGCTGGTCATTTCTTATAAAACAATAATATTCCATAACATTCACATACTATAACTTATTCAGCCATTCTCCAACTGATGGGCACCCACTCAGTTTCTAGTTCTTGACACTACAAAAAGGGCTGCCACACATATTTCTGCACATAGTTTCTTGAATTTCAACGGTGTTCTCTCTTGATTTTCTTTCTACTTCTTTGTTGCCCCTTTCTCTGTCTGCTTTTCAAGCTTCTTTCACTTTCCTCTCATGACCTCTATGATTTTGGCTTTGGTACTGTTTTATTCTAGTACTACATTTTCTATTTTAATTTCCTTATTAATTTCTATTGCTTTGTCATCAACACTATGAAGAAGACTTTCATATCTAGTTAATTAGACTCAACATATTTTAAAAATATTTTAGTTCCAAATTTTCTTCTTCTCTCCAGCCCCTTTCTCATCATTAAGAAGAAAAACAATAAGATTAACATTATCCATGTAAACAATGCCCAAAGGGCTATCAAAATATGCATATCCTTGATTCAGTACTATTTCTACTGGGCTTGTATGCCAAAGAGTATTGTGATCTAGTTCAGATGGATCTGAATCGGCCCCACGTTGGGCGCCAAAATGTTGTGAGCTTTTTCTTCTCAAAATACCGCCAGGTGATCAAAGTTCAGATCTTTTATTATCTCTAATATAGCCCGGTTAGCTTAGAGGCCTATCTCTCTGCTTGGTTCCAAGAGCTCTCTCCAAATGTCGCCAAATCCAAAGGTCTGGTCCTTCAGCCTCTGCCTCTGCTTTCTTCAGCCTCCAGCCAGCTCCAATCTTCATGTCATTCCGGTGAAATCTCGACTTGTAGCGTCTTCCTCTGAAGAACTCTCCGACTGGCCCATTGGCCTATTTATGCTCCTTCCAGAGAGAGGGATTATGGGTAGTTCTACTTAGTACCTTGTTTCAGGTTCTGCCCAAAACATCTTCTTGTAAGATTAGATCAACTCTAATTAGTTAGCAGTTAGTAAGGATTCCAACATCTCCCCCTTTCTTTTGTTTTAAAACATAGGGGGTTTCTGAGGGGGTACACATAAATCCATCAATATGGGCCAGAACTTTGTAACAGATATACATGGTATACATAAATCCATCAATATGGGAGGCATTATACATAATTTACATAAGCACATAGCAATATAACACAGGCTAGTAGTAATGTAACAAATAACATGAATCATCCTGAAAATTTACACATGTCCATAAGTCCTAGAAACAGTCCAATAGGATTCCATTGTCCATTAATTCATGTGCCAGGAATCTAATAATTCCTGTAAGCTCTGAAGTACTGCAAAAGGTCTCATCAACAATTTTTCATCTCAGGGAATCCAGTGATTCTTGCTGGTTTTTCAAGAACTGAAAGCTGAAGATTTTAAAGTTCTTTTGACAGTCTCATTGTTAGCCTTTTCCACCTGTGGAAATATAAGCAGATCCTCTTCCCCAAGCAATTAACCTAATTCCCTTCTATTTACCAAATTTGGGATTTCTTCTCATCATCTGGTAATTACATTGGAGTTGTTTGCATTGGATATTATCTTGTTGTCTTAAAAGGCCTGTATTCTCCCCAACTGTAATCCTGATTGCTTTTCTGTTGGTTGATGACATCAGAGTTCTGAATTTCTAAAGTCTCTCTGGGTGTAACCTCAGCTGCTATCATGCCCCACCTGTCCTTTGATTGATACTTTAGAGTTGGGCCCTGCCTCTCATTCCTCTGGGTCAATATACATTTAGAGGCCCAGTGAAAGCCTCGGTTACATTTTGGACATGGGGTTTTGGGTTTTCTCTCACCCTGTCTTCTCACTCTATCTCCATATCTACAATGAGTTCTCAAATGTCCAATTTTTCTGCACTGAAAACATCGGCGAGGTTCTCTAGAATTCCTCTGCCAAGAAGGACCTTGTCTTTCCATGTTCATCATAGTCTGGGCATAATAAGCATTTGTGCCCACTGTGGCACAGCATCTTATGATTTCTTCTAAAGGAGCATTTTTGTCTAGCCCCCATATAATTCTCTTGCAAATCTCATTGGCATTTTCCTTAGCCAAATGTCTAGTCATTATTTCTGTTGCTGCATTGTCTCCAATGGTTCTTATTACAGCTGTTTGTAAACCTCCCACAAAATTTGCAAAAGTTTCATTGGGACCTTGCTCTATTTTTGTGAAAGCATTATTTCCATCTTTCTGTCCAGGGAGAGAATTCCAAGCTTTTATTGTAGCCTTAGAAATTTGCTCATACACTGTTATGGGATAATAAATCTGTTCTGAACTCTCTGCATACTGACCTTCACCAGCTAGTTGGTCAAAAGTGATTTGTACAACAGCTCCTGTTTGCCTATTGTGTTGGGCTTGAACCCTACATAATTCATGAAACTCCGAAAGCCACAATAAATTTTGTCCCGGTTCTAGACAAGTTTTCAGTATGAATTTCCAGTCATTCGGGGTTAGGATTTCATAAGACAAATTATCTAGTAACATCTTCACATAAGATGATGTAGCTCCATAAAGAGTGCAACCCTTTTTCAAATCTTTAATTTTTCCCAAATTAAAAGGAGTGTATCTTCTCTCTTTTTGACCTGAAGAGTCAATCTTTTCAATCACAGGATATGCGTTTATAAAATCAGATATATCTTCTCCTTCATTTTTTGCTTTAATTAATGCTTTTTCTAATCTTGTCAAATTCTGCTTTACAGGAGAAGCTGACTGTGTTTCTGTCTCTCTCCCTCCCCCTTGTTCCACCCATGAAGGGTTAATTGCGGGGGGAGGGTCATGAGATGTGGAATCACCTAATTCCTCCTGCTGTGAAGTATCATACTCAGAATTGTAATTAACTCCATTCTCATCTGATTCGTCCTCCTTTTCACCTAGTAAAGTTGGTACTTCTTCCTCCTGTACTTTCCTTTTCATCATTCTATCACTTAAATAACTTCTTATAGCCAATTGTATTATATTATATGTATTAATTATTGAGTTAGGCCCATTTTTATCATAGAATTGACAAAGATCCTCTCCAACCAATTTCCATTCATTTAGATCTAATTCCTTTTCAAGAGAGAAACAAGGGCATATGTCCTTTACAGTTTGTAAAAGTTCAGTGATTTGCTGTAAACTTATAATTAAACCTTGGCTTTTCATAACTTTGACAATGCTCTCTAAACATTTTCCTTGAACAGAAACAAGCTGTTTTCTAAATATCTGTCCCATCTTAGCTGAAATTCTACTTTAACTCTTCTAACAAAATTTCTTTGTTGCACTCACCCTAATTTCTGGGTTGAAGAGTCTTTTCCACTGGATCAGAATCAGAGGCTTTTCCACTTGAATCAGGATCGTAGCTTTTCCACTGAAATCCACTGAGGGGGTCTGTTAGTCCCTGTTCGGGCGCCAAAATATTGTGATCTAGTTCAGATGGATCTGAATCGGCCCCACGTTGGGCGCCAAAATGTTGTGAGCTTTTTCTTCTCAAAATACCGCCAGGTGATCAAAGTTCAGATCTTTTATTATCTCTAATATAGCCCGGTTAGCTTAGAGGCCTATCTCTCTGCTTGGTTCCAAGAGCTCTCTCCAAATGTCGCCAAATCCAAAGGTCTGGTCCTTCAGCCTCTGCCTCTGCTTTCTTCAGCCTCCAGCCAGCTCCAGTCTTCATGTCATTCCGGTGAAATCTCGACTTGTAGCGTCTTCCTCTGAAGAACTCTCCAACTGGCCCATTGGCCTATTTATGCTCCTTCCAGAGAGAGGGATTATGGGTAGTTCTACTTAGTACCTTGTTTCAGGTTCTGCCCAAAACATCTTCTTGTAAGATTAGATCAACTCTAATTAGTTAGCAGTTAGTAAGGATTCCAACAAAAGAGATTATAAAGGAGGGAAAATGACCCTCGTACCCCCTTGTGCAAAAATAATTGTGGCATTCTTTTTGTTATTGTATGTTTGCATTTTTTTTCTTTCTCATTTTTTTCTTTTTGATTCTGATTTTTTCTTGTGCAGCATGTTATTTGTGGAGATATATATAGAAGAATTACACATGTTTGACATATGTTGGATTATTTATGGTCTAGAAAAGGGGATGGGAGGAAGAGAAGGAAAAATTTAGAAAATAAGGATGAATGTTGAAAAATATCCATGTATATATTTTGAAAATTAAAAGCGTTAATAAAAAATAACACAAGAATCCCTGAACAATGATTTTACATGCTTCTAAAGGAAGGCAATTCTCTGTGATATTCAATGTCTGTAGGAAAACAGATATGAAAAAAATACTTTGTGAACTCAGCAGAATCTATTTACATTGGAATTATAATCAATAACTTTAATTGAATGTAAATTCCACGCAAAGTAATATTAGGTTCTATTGTGTTACATTTGTAACTCAACACAAATAAATCAATTCATTTCATGAGGAAAAAAACAAAACAAAACTATCCATGTGAAATCATTCAAAATGTAAGGTTTGACTCCTCTTGATAGGCAGTCCAGTAAACCAAATACCTGATGTACTTTTCTACCTGCTTGTCCTAACAGCAATCTGAACTCAAGATATCAGCACCTTTCCCTTAAACTCTAAATTTTCCTATTTCTACACATACTCATTTCTACACCTACCATCTCCCAGTCACCTTATATCAAAATATTAAAGTAATCCTTCACTTCACCCCACAGATCTAATCAGCATGATAAATATCTTAAAATAACAAGTTTAACTTTATTGTCAAACATAACAAAATTATTTTTAAATTACTTATTTCATGAAAATGAATTTCATTTTTAGGACTTTAGAATGAGACTTCATTAATGTGAAATGTGGCTATACAAAGTTCTGTATAAAAAAGTTTTTTATTCACTATATTTTGCACTATTATATGAAAAAGATTTTCTTTTTTTTCTTTTTGGAATGAATATTATGCCAATTATACCAACAGCAATATTATATTATGACACATAAACCAAACTATGAAGCAAACATTATATTTATTTATATCTCAGTATCCATGTTGAGGGTTGAAGGAAAAAGTCTTAAATGGTAATGAGGTGTGACTATAACAAGGGAATGTTGAGTAGGTCAAGAAAGTTGAAAATGGAAGATATAGGCAATGAAATAAAATATTTCCATTTTTAAATTGTTGGCTATCACATGCATACCTCTCCCCCCCCCCACACACACACTTTTCTCTCTTTTATACACACACACACACACACACACACACACACACAGAGTACATTCACACAGAAGCACAAGTATACACAGTTTGTAGGTGAGAAGATGGGTCTCTTGCACCTGGGAATAAAAGTGCCCACTGCATTAGGAAGATGAGAACTTAATTTTCTGTAATAAACTTTTCCAAGATAGTGTTCACAGATATCACTGATAAAAAATATTCAGAATTTTTTACAGACATCTAAACCCTAACTTCATTTATGTAATAACTTGTGGAACCCTAGGAGTCTATAAAATAGTTTGGAAAGGTCTGGTGTGTCTTTTGTTTGTGTAAGACTCCCTTCTTACACAGTAAGGTCACTTATATTAGATTACATAAGATCTGATAACAGTTGTTCTCAGAGGAAAAAAATCAGCCACAATTGTAAAACATAAAAAAGTATTACAACGAAGTTCACAGACCATATGAGACAATCTAATTAAACTCACTTACCTTGCATATGAGTAAAAAATGATAAAAAATAATGAAGTAATTTTTCTAATATTATACATTTAATAAATGGCAGAAAAAAGAATTTGAACTTGGGTCTTCATACTCCAAGACTAAGGTTAAGTAAACCATGTTGTCTATAAATGGTAACTTTTTTTCAATGTCTTTTCAAAATTATTTCTCCTGTATTTCTCATAGTAACTCTAATAGGAGAGCTTATTTTTATGTTTTCATATTATAAACCAAAGTAATTAACAAGAAGATACAAAGCCCTATACTGTTTTTGCGATAGTTGGTTAAATTGAATTTTGATACCAAAATTAATCTAATGAAATAGAACTAAATAAACACATATTCTGGACACTAGGATTCCAAATTCTACATTCATATTCTAAAACGTGATAACAATGATAGTACAGGCATTCAAAGTATTAAAAAGTTATAGAACAATATTGTTGCTTGTGGTTTCATTTGGCAAGGGAAAATTCATAATACCAAATATGTGATTATTGTTACAAAGTTCCTTTCCCAGCTTCATCTATATTATTATGTCCCCAGGTTCCCTTTTTTGGAAGAAGTACAGACATTGTAAGGCAATGAAAACCCTTCATCAGGGTACTGCATGTAAGAAATTCTAATGCATTGCAAAGAATGAAAAAAAAAATAGTCAAACATTCCTAGAGAAAGCCCTCAGGAGTTTATGTAAATCAAACTTACAAATTCAGAACAGCAAAATATACTCAGAAAAAAAGGGATAAATCTCTACTGATTTTATTCAATTCACAACTTTTGATTTTTTTTCTTCTTTTCATAGCATTGTGTGTGTGTGTGTGTGTGTGTGTGTGTGTGTGTGTGTATGTATGTGCGCACACTCGCATGTGTTTATTAAATACTTCAGTAAAGAGTTAAGTGGCAAAATGGATAAAACATCGGACCTAGAGTCAGAAAGGCCTGTGTTCAAATCCCATCTCAAACACTTATTAGCTATGCTTCCTTGGGTAAATTACTTAATCTCTGTCTGCCTCAATTTCCCCAACTAACAATAGTGTCTCCCTCCCAGAGTTGTTAGAATCAAATGAGAAAACATTTGTAAAGTATTGCACTATCTGTGACACATAGTAAACATTAAATAAATTCTTGCTCCTTTTACCTCTTATCTTCCTCACTTTTTTGAACTAGAAAGGATAATAAAGGAATCTCCTATAAATCATGCCACAGTGATAAAGTTTTTAATTCTGGACCTCACAAGTGCGTCCAATTTAATTCAACATTGTTTATAAGATCCCATCAAAATAAAAGGATATAGATGTTATGTTAAGCTATATCCATGTCCCTTCTAACCCAGTGATCTTTCTTTTACAGAAAGGATTGTGACAAGATTTATCAGACTTGACAACCACTATCTGTTCTTGTTAGGTCATGAGGGAACAAATGATACCAACAGAAAGAACCTAAAAAGTATTGTCAGATATTATGAAGTTCTGGGAAAGAAATTGAAAACTTTGGGACAAAGGTTATCATTTTATCACTTATGTTAAACCAAAGGGTTTTAAAAGTGAAATGCACAAATGAAAGAACTGATTAAGGAGATGGTATTGAAGAATTGTATTTAGATCAGTGCCAGAGCTTTAAGAAAAATTTGATTCTTGGACAGAAATAAACCATATTTAATTAGGGTCAATAAGATTACCTCTACTTGGTCACTTGCATATATTAGTCAAAAGACTTTAAGATAAAAATAGAGAAGAGAAAAGGAAAGGAAAATGTCAGGCTTTAGTTCTGGTTATTTCTTAAGCAAAATCCATGCTCATTTCTTTGGCTTTATCCATATTCTCTATTGGAATCTTAAACTTTGCAGTGCCCATGTTTAACTTTCTCTGAACCTTTATGAGTAGGCCTACTTAAGATGTAATGTTGGAACTGTTTATTTCTGGCATGAATATAATTATCTGGTATCTATCCATAAATGTACAAGATAGGAATAATCAAATATAATAAAAACATCCAAATGAAATGTGATTACAATTCTAGGGAAATCACAGATACTTTGTTTGATGTAATTCACTATTGGTATGAATGTTCAGAAGACTTAACTTTCCAAAGCTGCAGTAGCCTAATGGAACTTACTTTTGACAGAATGATTGCTGTATAATTGAATTTTTCTCATGCTTCACTTTGCTTTTTATTTGTAAATTCTATTTCTGTCATTGCACTACTTAGATATTTCCCCACTCAACTATAATTAAATAGTCTGCTCAGAATGCAATTTGTTTAGTTTCAGTTGCTGCCTCCTATGTTGCTCTACTCATCCATCCAATCCCTCTAAGAAACACATAGAAATAGAATGACTGATGCATTTGTTGAATGCTGCTTTTAATACCATGGGAATTATATTATCCCTTATAATAATCTTTATCTAGTCTACATGTGGTTGATCTATTCAAAGCTGTCTGGGTCTACTACATTTTATTTATTTTTTTAAGCAGCTCTTTCTTTCTTTAATTAAATTATATTTTTTCCAAATATATGCAAAGATAGTTTTCATCATTCATGTTCACAAACCGTTGTGTTCCAGATTTTTCTTCCTTTCCTCTGACCTTTCCCTTCTCCAACAAAGCAAGAAATCTAACATAGGTTAAAGGTGTGCAATTCTTCTAAACATATTTCCATATTCACTATGCTGGACAAAAATTATCATATCAAAAGGGAAAGACAATGCAAGAAAGGAAAAAAAAACACAAGCAAAAACTAAATAAAGAACAATAGCAAGGTGAAAATATGCTTTGATCCACATTCAGTCTTCATAGTTCTTTCTCTGGATGTGGATGTTACTTTTCATCACAAATCTATTGGAATTGTCTTGAATCATTGCATTGTTGAAAATGTTGAAAATCTAGCTGGTTGTTACTATATATAATCTTGTCTTAGTTCCATTCACTTCACTCAGCATCAGTTAATGTCAGGCTCTTCTGAAATCAAACTTTTAATCATTTCTTTTCTTTTAAAATTTTTTTCTTTTTCTTTAAAAAAAAATTATTAATTTATTTTAACACACATTGCTTTATGAATCATATTGGGAAAGAAAAATTAGAGCAAAAGGTAAAAACCATGGGAAAGATAAAAAAGCACACACACACAAAGAAGTGAACATAGCATACATTGATTTACATTCAGTATCTTTACTTCTCTTTCTGTATGCAGATGGCATTTTCTGTCCAAAGTCTAGTAGAAATACTTTGAATCAATGAACCACTGAGAAAGAACCAAATCTTTTGTAGTTGCTCATGATACATTCTTGCTGTAATTGTGTACAATGCATTCCTGGTTCTGCTTGTTTCACTTGGCATCAGTTCATGTAAATCTTTCCAGGCCTTGCTAAAATCATCTTATTCATTTTTAATAGAAGAATAATATTCCATTGCCTTCATATACCACAACTTGTTCAGCCATTCCCCAATTGGTGGATATCTTTTTTTTTTTTTCATTTCTTTGCTTCTACAAAATGAGGTGCTGCAAAAATTTTTGCACAAGATTTCCTTGGAATCCTAATCCAGAAATGGCACTACTACAGAAATCAAAGAGTACACACAATTTTATAGCCCTTTGACCATAGTTTCAGGTTACTCTCCAGAATAGTTAGATCATTTCACAATTCCAAGAACTATGTCTTTGTATCCCAGTTTTCCCATATTCCTCCAACATGTATTCCTGTCATCCTAGTCAACCTGGGAGGTATGAGGTGGTACCTCAGAGTTGTTTTAATTTGCATTTCTGTAATGAATAGTGATTTAGACCATTTTCTTCATATTACTATAGATGGCTTTAATTTCATCATCTGAAAGTTGTCTGTTCATATCCTTTGACCAGTTATCAACTGGAGAATGACTTTTATTCTTATAAATTTGACACAGTTCTTTATATATTTTAGAAATGAGACCTCTATCAGAAATATTGGCTGTAAAGATTTTTTCCCCAGTTTTGTACTTCCCTTTTAATCTTGTTTCTATTAGTATGGTTTTTGCAAAACCTTTTTGGTTTAATGTAATCAAAGTTGTCCACTTTTACCTTTCCTAACATTTTTTAGTTCTTCTTTGGTCAAAAATTCCTCCCTTCTCCAAATATCTGATTATTAAATTATTCTTTGTTCTCCTGATTTGTTTATAGTGTCCTCCTTTATGCCCAAATCATATACCCATGCTGACCTTATCTTAGAATGTGGTGTGAAATGTATGTTTATACCAAATTCTGATATATTATTTTCCAGCTTTCTCAGCAATTTTTGTCAAATAGTGAGTTCTTATTGTATGTTGTATGTATGTTGGAATTCATCTGTGAATCCATCTGGCCCTGGAAATTTTTTCTCAGGGAGTTCATTAATAACTTATTCAATTTCTTTTTCTAAAATTAGATTATATAAGTAATTTATTTCCTCTTCTGTTAATCCGGTCAATTTATATTTTTGTAAATATTCATCTATTTCAGTTACATTGTCAGACTTCCTCCCATAGAATTAGGCCAAATAGCTCCTAATTATTATTTTAATTTCTTTTTCATTGGTGGCAAGTTTATTCCATTCATTTTTGATGCTGGTGATTTGGTTTTTTCTTTCTTTTTTCTGATCAAATTAACCAAAGGTTTATCTATGTTGTTGGTGTTTTCATAAAATCAACTCTTAGTTTTATTTATCAGCTTAATAGTATTCTTAGTTTCCATTTTATTAATCTCTCCTTTGATTCTCAGAATTTCTAATTTTGTATTTAATTGGGGATTTTGATTTTGTTCTTTTTCTATCTTTTTTTAGTTGCATTTTTTAGTTTGCTGATCTTCTCTTTCTCTATTTTATTCATGTGGCTATTTAGAAATATTAAATTTTTCCTAAGAACTGTTTTGGCTGTATCCCATAGGTTTTGATATATTGTCATTCTTTTGAATGGAATTATGGATTGTTTCTGTGATTTGTTGCTTGACCCACTCATTCTTTAGAATCACATTGTTTAATTTCCATTTAGTTTTTAGTCTATTTTTCCATAGCCCTTTATTGAATATGATTTTTATTGTGTTGTGGTCTGAAAAGGAAGCACTTATTATTTCTGCCTTTCTACATTTGATTATGAGCTTTTTATGCCCCAATATATGGTCAATTTTTAGGTAGATGCCATGCACTATTGTAAAAAAAAAAAGTATATCCCTTTCTGTCCCTATTCAATTTTCTCCAGAGGCCTATCATATCTAGTTTTTTTCTAGGATCCTATTAACTTCCCTAGTTTATTTCTTATTTATTTTGTGATTAGATTTGTCTGATTCTAAGAGGGGAAAGTCAAGGTCTCACACTAGAATAGTTTTGCTTTCTGTAACTGTCAAAATCTTCTTTAGGAATTTGTTTGCTCTACCACTTGGTGAATATATATTTAGTATCATTACTACTTTATTATTTACTGTATCCATTAGCAAGATGAACTTTGCTTTTTCATCTCTTTTAATAAGTACTATTTTTACTTTTGCTTTATCTGAGATCAGAATTGTTACCCCTACTTTTAAAAAATTTCATATGAGACATAACAAATTCTGTTCAAGACTTTTAACTTTATTCTGTATGTGTCTTTGTTTCAAATGTGTGTCTTGCAAACAACATTTGTTGTAGGATTTTGTTTTTTAATCCACTGTGCCATTCATTTCCCATATTATGGGCAAGTTCATCCCATCACATTTACAGTTTTGATTGCCAGGTCTATATTTCTCTCCATCCTATTTTCTCCCCTGTATATACTTTTATTTGCTCTTTCTACCCTATACACAATTGTATGTTTATTTTTACTCACCCCTCCCACTACCTTATCTCTTATCAGCCCTCCCTCCACTTTCTCTTACTAATGCTTTTTAAATCTACTCCACCCTCCTCTCTTCTTTCCCTTCATTATTACAGGTATTTTGCCCCTCTTTATGTGAATTAATTTTCCTATTATACCCTCCTTTCCTCTTTTTCCAATACAGCCCTTTCCACCCCTTATTATCTTTTTCTTTGATGTCACCACATCAGAGTCCATTCAAAGCCACATCCTCAGAACATGTGATACTCCCCCACTCCCATTGTCTGCCCCAGTGTCAGATACAGTTCTTAAGAATTATAGATATAGATAATGTTTTTCCATCTAGGGATGTAAACAATTTAACCTGTCAATGTCTATTTTCCCTCTATTTACCTTTCTATGGTTCTCTTGAGTCCTATATTTGTTGATTAAAGTTTATTTCTGTTTTTTTCAATAGAAATGATTGAAAGTCTCTTACTTCATTGAAGTTCAATCACCTTTCCTGAAAGATGATGTGGAATCTCCCTTGGTAGTTAATACTTGGTTGTAATAGCAGGTCCTTTGTCTTTGGTAATATGGTATTCTAAGTTGTATGATCCTTTATTATATTCTTCTAAATCAGAGTCAATTCTTATATATTTTAGAAATGAAGCCTTTATCAGAAACACTGGCTGTAAAAAAATTTCCCCAGGTTTTTACTTCCCTTCTAATCTTAGTTGCATTGGTTTTGTTTGTGTAAAACCTTTTTAATTTAGTACAATCAAAATTATCCATTTTGCATTTTATTATGTTATCTCATTCTTTTTTTTTTGGCCATAAATTCTTCCCCTCCCCATGCATTTGAGAGATAGATTATTCCTTGTTCTAATCTGCTTGTAGTATCACCCTTTATGTCTCAATCATGAACTGAGTCTACTTTATCTTGGTGCATATGTAAAAGGCTCCAGCTCTCTTCATCCTTCTGAGTTTAAAGCTATTCCTCAAACCCTGAATGTTTAAGAATAAGCTTGCATTTCTGGATAGAGTGCACGCCTAGACCTTTAACATCTCAGCATTAGAGCCAAATTTAAGGATGAGAAGATCATGGCACAGACAAGTACAGTTTTCTTTTTCCACTGGGGTGATTTACGCATATCAATAAATCTCATACTTAAAACCAGTAAAGTATGGGCCTTTGTGCCTTTCCCTTGAAATTCTGGGCCAGAATAGTTGATCCAGATTACCCGCTTATGACTTGCCAATCCTCACTGTCTAAACATGATTTACTTTACTGCAATAACCTTATTCCTATGTAATGATTGGTCTAAGATTTATGCCATTTTGCTGCTTTGTGTTATTTAGTCAGCTTATCCAGTCCCAATTATACCTAATAAACTCCTAATCTAGGAATTCTTTAAAGAAATATGTATCTATATGTATCACAGAGTTTTGAAAGCCCGGCCAATGTTAAACTTATACCAAATAACTTTTATCACTAAATGAATTATTAATGAGTGTAGTGATATCTGCCATGGCTCAACCCTGATAATTATGTATTGGACAGAATAATAATAGCACTAGCATCACCACTATCACCAAAAAACACAAACTACCAAAAACTGTGGTATGACATTGAAACATAGAGGATGTAAAAGAGCAACATTCTTTGTTAATAAAATACATTACTTTGTGAAAATCCACAAAACAGAAGGAAACGAGATGTACAACCTTTGAGTAAAGATGAGGAGAGAACAAACAGAAGTCATATTATGATATTAATAAATTAAAGATCCTAAGTCAGAAAGAGGAAAAAGAAAATGAGATAAGGAAAGAAAAATATACTCAGTTTGGATACATGATGATGTAATGCTGAAACATTTAACTATTTATAATTGATTATGAAACTTTGCCTCTGGCTCTGTTTCTGAATGCCTTTTTCTTTTGTTGCTCCTTGACTTATCTTAATTTCATTCTTCAAAAGAATTGTTCAAATACCTTATATTCAAGAATGAGACAATAGTCGTGCAAAATAAGATGATAAGAGAGTAACTATCCCTCTTCAATTCTTACAAATTCTTACAGTTATGTGAACCATACGGTCCAGAAATAAATTATGTATTTAATCTTTGAAAAATTGTAGATAATGGAAAGATAGTACAATATCAGAGAAGAATGATTCATTTTTTTCAAAAATGTGAAAATACAAAATAGGTTGATAATCTTGACTTTTATAATTTTCAAAATGCTGGAGTACAGTATTCAAGGAATGATTTATGAGCATTTCAAGAGAGAAACAATTATCAAAGGTTTAGAGCTAGAAAGGATCTTAAATGACACTTAGTCAAATATATTGCTCTTTGTTTTGTTCCTTGGTGCCTTCATCTCAAAGAGTCAGTATAGATTTATCTTGAACAAGTCATGCTACTCACCTCATTTTCTTTTTGTTCAGGATTGCAAGAGTGAAGGTGGATAAAAGAAAACCATAGTATGCCTAGATACTAACATAGGATTTGGGAAAGTCTCTCATGCTGCCCCTTAAAACCAGATAGAGAGCTCTAGGTGAGATGATACTATAAGTAGGTATATTTTAAACTATCCCAAACAGAAAAGTTTGAAATATCAGGCTGAAAAAAGTTGTAATTTATATTAATGTTTCCCTGTAAGGGAATTTGTAGTGGGTTATAACAAGGTTACTAACATTTTTATGAAATGTTTAAATAATGAGTTAAGATATTTGACAAATTTTTAGATAATAATAAGCAAAGGATAGATAAAAGTTTTGGTGACACAAAATCTATTCCAAAAGAATGTTTGATGCAGTAAAATGATGAGGCAAATTTAATACAATGAAATATAATATTTTACATAAGTGTTCATAAAAGTTACTAGAAAAAAAACCAGAATTGTAGGGATCTAAGTAAGTGAAAAATAGTTGATGATTTTAATGGAATTCATGCTCAATGTAAATCAGCTGTAGGACATGACAATCAATTAAACTGCCTTATAAAGTTGAGATTATAATGTTATCTTTTCTCACTGTGATATATATTATTATATTCAATCATGTTTTCTATATTTTAGGAAGAACATGAAATAGACAAACTAGAATTAGTGTAGTGAGGGTGACCAGGACAACTGAAACAAGCATTGATGTCATTTGAAATATCAAAGGATCAGAGAATTAGAGCTTGGAAAAGACTTTGGAGATCATCTAATTTACTCTCTCAGTTTACATTAGGATATAGGATATAATTTAGATGAGGAAACTGAGTGCCACAGATGTAAGATAACTTACCTATCAAATGGTCACAGAATTGTAAATGGCAAAACCAGGAATTGAACCCATATCTTCTGAACCCGTATCTTCTGACTTCATATCCATTCTTATTTCAAACAAATTATTTTGAAAGCAACTAAGAATTTGAGGCTAGTGAAGAGAAGCTCAGAAGAACTGTGAAAGCTATCTTCAAAAATTTAAAGAATTTTCATACTAAAGAATGGTAACTTTTTTTCTCCTTGTCCTTAGAGGACACACCAGTTGAACTAGGAGAAAGACTAGAGATTATGGAATCAGATATATTAATTCTTAAATTAGTGATTGACAGTCACTTGTCTATGGTGTCATAGTATAATTTGAATTAAATGACCTCCAAGAGCTCTTTTGAAGCATCAATTTTGCTTAGGATAAAGAAGAAAAAAAAGTGACAACAAATGTGAAAGTGCTATAGGAATGCAATATATTATATTATTGATGGGAGGAATGGCATGATTGCCCTTCCAACTGTTAGGAAATATGCTTGAATAATTCCAAGCAACTTCCACACTGAAGGGTATCCATATAATTTTGAATCTTGAAACATTTTGCTGCCACCAATCAAGGGAAATTAAAGAAAAATGGAAGGCCTTTATTGATTTTTTATATCCAACATTTGAGATATGTTTAATATATCAGGATGATAAATTATCCAGAAACAACATAAATTCTTATTCTTATGGGATGTAGTGATCCAAAAAGACATGATGTATCTATCGTCTGTCTATCTCTTTTAATAGCTACAGATTATCTATTATTTATTGAGATTATCTATTATAAATCACCTATTTACTCTTGTCATCTATCTATCTATCTATCTATCCATCCATCCATTTATCTTCCAAAAATCTTAGTGAAATTTTAAGCTATTAAGGCTTATAACTCTGTGTCTATGTTTATATTGATATGTACATGCATATATACAAAAGTTACCATATAGAAGGTTATTGCTTATTAAGTTTTTATTGAATCTATTCAGCTGTGTCTGATTCTTTTTAAACCCATTTGAATTCTTGGCAAATATATTAGAGTGGTTTGCTATTTTCTTCTCCAGTTGATTTATAGGTGAAGAACCTAGTCAAATAGAGTTAATGACTTTTCCAGGATCATACAGCTATTAAGATTCTGGAACTGATTTTCAACTCAGGCTATCCTGATTCCAGGGCACATATTCTATCCAATTTAACTGCCCTATCTCTTATTTAGTATCATGCAATTAATTACTGAAGTTGTCTAGCCCTGACTCTTTGAATATATATATATATATATATATATATATATATATTTGTACAAGGAAATCAAACCTTTTCAATGGCGTAAGAATTTTAATTTCCTTTAAATCTTAAAATTGGTGTTGAATGTTAGGCAAAGAGAGAAGGTTGCAGCATAGTTATAATATGGAACATATTGTGTGGAGTTTCTAACCGGTTCCTGAAGAAGTTAAATGTTGAGGAGGGTCAGTGAGCCCCTTCTTGTTGAAATGCCCGCAAGTCCCAGGAAATAGACTTTAGTGACTGACACTGCCTTTATGTTTATCCCCATGTTGGACCTCTATCATCTGTTCTCTGCTGCTGTGATTTTGGCCAAATAATGTTTTCCTCCTCTGACTGCCTATGTAGTTCTACAATCTAAATCAAGAAATTTTGTTTTCCCCCAAATTTTTGTATGTGCTCTGAACTTCTAGCTGTTTTTTATTTTTTATTTTTATTTTTTTCAATCTCTGCCAGAGTCATCATCTGGAGAGTCCATGGTTGGCTTGCTCCATAGACCACCCATGAAATAATTCTTAGTGTTAAGATTAGTATATTTAAAAATCAACACTTGAACCATGATTATATCCACATCATCCAGATGTGGTCATTTTCAAATTCATTTATGATTATAAGGTTACAAGAAAATGGTTACATTGATTACATATGGTATAAGGAAATATCTTCAAATATCATAATCCTTTTTATAGCCTTATGAATTTTATCAAGTATCAATTTATCTTTATTCTCTTCACATTAGTACATTGGTAAATCCATGACATAATTAGGACATGTTCCATTTTTACCTGTGAAAAACACAAGCCATTATTTATCAAAAAATTTGAAAAAGCCTTTTTATAAAGCCTTTTAAAAGTTATACTCTATGTCCTGGAGTTTCTGACTATCCATAAAGCAGAAGAATAGTCCATCAATAGACATTCACCTTTCCTTCATACTGGCTAATGTCCTTTTTGCTATTTTTCTTTTAAAAATATTTTGATACTCTTTCTTTTTATATTATCTACATTTCTCACTGTACCTCCGTACCCTTTTTCCTTTCAGATAGCTAATCTCTGTCCTAAAGAAGAAAAAAATATTTCTGCAAGATTTACTAACATATGATGAAAAAATTATCATTATTTGTGTCATTCTAGACCAATAGTTCCCTACCCTGCAAAGAAGAAAGGGAGATGACTTCTTACATTTCTTCCTTCAGGTACAGTTTGGACCTTATAATTTCACTGCATTACATTTCACTTATTTGTTATTATAGTTATTGTATATATTTGCTTTCTGTTTATACTTATTGTCTGTGCATCTTTCCATATTAATCACCACCAATAAAATGAAACAAAAACATCTTGAACTTTCCATCTCCAATTACAAGCATATATTTGCACCACCATGGGTTTCATCTTTCTTCAGTGAAACCTTAATTTATTGGATTGTCCTCCTTTCATAAAGAATAAGGTATTCAATCAAAGTCTCTACAGAATGAAGAGATCTCAATTTTGTGCTCTAGGTTCAAGTTCATGTGTCAGTTTGTACATTTGTGTCAGGAGTAGAGAGGTTGGTGGAAGAGGAGTGGTGAGTGAACATTTTAATGATTCATTCAAAAGTATTTTTGTGGAAGAGAATTCTGGGAAGAAGGTGGAATGGATGATAAAAATTTTAGTTCTCCAAATTTCCTCCCCAAAACAGACAGAACATCACCTCAGAGAGAACACAAAACAGAGGATATAAACAAAAGGACAGAGTAAAGCATTTGGCTTTCTAAAACAATTTAAGATAATCCCAGGAAAGACTTCTAGCCTGAATGAAGTTGAAGCACCTCCAGCAATTCCAGATTGTGGAATCAACAAACTATAAACTCTGGGGGCAGCTGGGTTAAGAAGCAGTCTCTTATAAGCCTAAGACACTTTTACATGGAAGAAGGTGAAGAGGTTTTTCTACTGAGGAAGAGAAGATTGAAGAATGACAACAGTAGCTATATTGACCAGGCATCTCCTAGGGTGAAGGTGTAGGGTTGGGGGAGGGGTGAGATAAAAACTTAGGATGCACTTGATAAGTACAGTAGCAAAGACATGGGCACCTTGCTGGCTGTGGACACTAGCAGGAGAGCAAGAGTCCTGGTTTCAGTCCCTGACAGAGAGAATAGATGTACTACTGGAAGGATTGTAGAGAACAAAATCATTTGCTTAGAAGTGGAGAGGAGAGCCCATGCTATACATATGATTGGGTCACTTTAGAACTCTCGGAACAGCGCATTAGTGTCCCAATTTTCCCACATCCTCTCCAACATGTATAACAACGTTTTTGTCTTATTGAAATATTTATTCTTTTTTTTTAAAGAGGATTACATTTTTTTATCTATTACTTGACCTTTCATCAAACCTTTCAAAATCTCAGCTGGTGAACATTGTGCCTCCATATCAATCTCTTTAGACACAACACCCCCTTTTCCCTCTCCATCAAAGTTGTATGTATTGTCATTAAAATTTTATTCTTTAAAGTTGCTTACTATAAAACAGAAGAAGGAGAAAAAATATTAAAATATTAGCACTACCTGAAAATTATGATTTAAAAAAAAATCCTGATTCAATACTATAAGAAATTATTAAGGAAAATTGTCCTGAAGTATTAGAACAAGATGGAAAGCAGAAACAGAAAAAAATCACCAATAACTCCCTGAAATAGATCCCGATAGGAAAACTTAATAGAACATCATAGCCAAATTTCAAAACTTCCAGGTTAAGGAGAATATACTGGAAGCAACAAGAAAGGACTATAGTCTTGGAATACTATAATTTGTAGAGCAAAAGAGGTGGGGTTATAATCAAGGATAACTTACCTAGCAAGTTAAATATAATTCTGAATGAAAAAACAAACAAATGAGATATTTAATGAACTAAAAGACTTTTAGATATTTGTGAAAAACAACAACAACAACCAAACAACAGACCCTGGATAAGTCATTTAACCTTATTTGCCTCAGTCTAGCATCTATAAAATGAGTTAGAGAAGGAAATCGCAAACCAGTCCAGTATATTTGACAAGAAAAATCACAAATAGAATCATAAAGAGTCATATCAGATTCTTCAACAATTCTTCAACAACTTCAACAATTAAACAATGATAAAAAAATTCCTCCTTCAATTTATCCTTCCCTTCCATTGTCCTTGCCCTCCTATTCTGCCCTCCCCTGCCTCCACTTTCCAGCCAACCAAACAACCAAACACCAGAACTTAAGGGAAAAGTTGATATATAATATCCAGGAGAAATATAAGGGGTTCAATAAGGTAAAATTGTTCATTTCTTATATGTGAAAATATAGTCAGTACTCTTCTGACTGCCATCATTATTTGGATAGTTTGAAAGAAAGGCTTGGACTAAGCTAAGCAAGAGAGGGCAATTCTAAAAAATACAACTGTGAAGGGAAAGATAAAAAAGAGTAATTATCTCATACAAATGAGGCATAAAAGAAAAAAAATTGGTACAGAAGAAGCTAATGGTAGGGAGGGCAGGTATAATGCTGGCACCTTTTTCTCACTGGGCAGGAATAAGATAAAGAGGCCAACATATACAACTAGGAGGGTATAAAAGTCTTCTAAATTCATAAAAAAATAAGAAAAAGAGAAGATAGAAGATTAGGGAAGTATTTGTGGAGGGGAGGATAGGTTAAGAAATAGGAAGGCAAGGTAGTGAGTAGAAGTAAAACAGTAGTAAGGAAGGACCAGGTAAATAGGATGAGAATAGTAAAGAAAAAATAAGAAGGAAAAAAATGCACAAATAATTGTAGCTAAAATGTGAGTGATAATGAATTTATACATAAAACAGAAAGAGTAGGTTAAAAATTTGAAATCAGTTATATGTTGCTTTCAGAAAACACTCTGAAAATGAGAGCTAAAGATAAAATGAAGGACAAGAGTAGAACATATTACTTAAAAGAAGCAGGGGTAGTAATCATTATCTCAAATAAAGTTATAGTAAAATATATTTAATCAAAAGAGAAAATAGGGAAACTACACTATGTGTCAACAATATTATTTAAAATAACTAGGCAGTATAAAGTATCTTATAGTATACCTGCCAAAATCCAAGGACTTCATGAACATAAACATAAACCACTTTTTGTAATAACTTTTTATTTTTCAAACTACTTGCAAAGATAGTTTTCAACATTCACCCTTGCAAAAGCTTGTGTTCCAAATTTTCCTCTCTCCTTCCTCCCCTAGACAGTGAGTAATTCAATATAGGCTAAATATGTGCAGTTCTTCTAAACATATTTCCATATTTATCATGTTGCACAAGAAAAATTGGATCAAAAAGGAAAACAAATGAGAAAAAAAAACAAGCAAGCAAATAACAATTATAAAAAGGTGAAAATAATAAGTTGTGATTCACATTCAGTCCCCACACCTCTCTATGGATGCAGATGGCTCTCTCCATCACAAGTCTATTGGAATTAGCCTGAATTGCCTTATTAATAAAACACTTTTATCAAATAAATACAAATAAAATAATTGAAGTAATATTTATGTAAATAAAGAATAATATATATGTAAAATAAAGAATAACTAATAAAAAATTGCAATTTAACCTAACTAATATTTTTATTCAATTCCATCCCAATTAAAATACTGAGCTAGAAAAAATAATAACAAAGTTAGCTGGAAGAACAAGAAGTCAGAAACTTTATAGAAACTGGGAGGAAAGATATAAAGAAAACAGATTAAGCAGTAACAAATTTTGAAGTATATCATAAGGTGAGTGCACTGTTGAATTATAAAAAGGTTAATTTCAGTTATGTTAAATTAAAATTTTCTTACACAAATAAAACTTATGTACTCAAGCATAGAAGGAATGCAAAAAAATTTCAGTGACAATCTCTCAGATATGATGTGACTGGGTTGGAACACAGTTGTAATGTAGGGAGTGATGAGCTCGTTGATTTACAAAACAAGGATATACTTGTATTTATGAAAGAAGATGCTACTCATCTTCAGAAAAACAGGATAAAAAATGGAAATAAGCATAGTATGGTCATATATTTGTATTAGTGCATATGTGTATATATATGTATGCATGTTTATAGATATCTCTGTGTGTATACACATACATATATGTGTGTGTGCTTAATGTGTGTGTGCTTCTGTGGAGCAATGAAAGAAGTGAATGGAGGGGAAAATAAAGTTTAAAAATGTTCACCACAAAAAAAAAAAAAAAAGAAAATCAACAAGGAAGAAAAACAAGAGCTGTATTTTTAAAAGTGTATGGTATTTATTGTATAGGTTTTCTTGAAATGGAAATTTATTGTTTTATATTAAATGCTATATTATGTTTTGCTGTGTTTTTTTTCTTTTTTCATTTTGTATTTAAGTATGAAATTTTTTTTTAATTGCAAAATAAAGTATTTTGCCTTTTTGGTATTCACTTTTGTGTAGTCCTGTAGGCTTGACTTCAATTACTATACTTCTAAATTCCCCTCTTTTGATGTATTTTTGAGAGTTAATGGAGTCTGCAAAAAGTGTCTTCAATGTTTATACAAAAACAGTTACATAGTAGAAACAAATAATTTTGAAACAATGAAGAACTCCATTTAATGCAATGACCAACCTTAGCTACAGAGGACCATGAAGAAAACTATTCATCTCCTATGAGAGAGGTGATGAATTGAAAACATAGAATAAGATATACATATTTAGATGTATATTGGATGTATGTATATATTGAATGTAGACGCTTCTTTGGATTGACTGAATATTTGTTACAATGATTTGTTTTTGTACCCTCAATTGGTCTAGCCAATTGATGGGGACATTTTCAAATTCTTACTCCATATCACCCCTAAAAGATCAACATCTATTGTTTCTTTTATGGAGAACTAATTCTTGGATAGCTGTATGGTACAGTAGATAGAATGCTGGGCCTGAAGTTTCATCTTCATGAATGGTCTCATACATGACTAGCTGTTTGACTCTGGGTAAGTCACTTAACCCTATTTGCCTCAGTCTAGCATCTATAAAATGAGTTAGAGAAGGAAATTGCAACCAATCCAGTGTATTTGAAAAGAAAATCACAAATAGAGTCATAAAGAGTCTAATATAACTTCAATAATTAAACAATGATAAAAAAATTCCTCCTTCAATTTATCCTTCCCTTCCATTGTCCTTGCTCTCTTGTTCTTCCCTCCCCCTGATTCCACAGTCCAGTTATTTTAATCTAGATTTTAAGGGGACAAAATCTTTCCTGTATTCTTGTACTTCATGCAAAGAGGACAATGTCTTGAAAAAACAAGTGGGTTCACAGAATCTCTCTAACAATAAAGATTCCTTTAATTTGTACTTTGTCCAGGATACAGACTTTTACAAATGAAGAAACTCAGACAAACAAGTTAAGTGACTTGCCAAAGGTCATACAACTAATAAGTATTTGATATCAAATTTAAACTCATAAGAAAAGTCCTTGACTACAGTTCTAGCACTCTATAAATTGCACCATCTGGCCCCCTATTTATTCCTATAAATTCTATTTTACTAGATTTGGCAGAATTTTCTAGATTGTTAAAATTGAATTCTTTCTCAACTCTGTCTCCAATATATAAGTTATTCCTTCTTTAGTTATGTCATTTACAATTTGATAAGAATGCTAGTTATGACCATACAAATCACTGATAAAAATATTAAACAGCCGAGCAGATTTCTGGGACCTGACATTATAGACTGGATGCCAAATTGACTTGGGAACCATTAATGATTATCTTGAATCTGGCTTTCAATTTCAATGAAATTGAAATGAAGTGGACTTAAATGATTACTTTTAGTCACAGAGGACAAAAATGGTGCAATGAGTAGAAGATGCAAAGAGGTAGATTTACACTTCAGATAAGGTGAAAAAAAGCTTTCTGTCCTGAAGTAGAAATGGGTTGACTAGAAATAAAGGAATTTTCTAGTTTCCTTTCTAGTTACTTCATCTAGAGGAATCTTCTTTCCGAAAAGTTACAAATGACTCACTAAAGATCTTTTAAAAAATCATTTATTTTATTCTGAAATTAAGAAATAAAACAAGCATTTCCATAACAGAGTAGAATAGAAAAAAAAGATGATTACATACAAAACTGCAACATCTAATATGTGCAAATTGCTCTTCCTTTTAAATATATAATAAAGCTATCATGTAACTTTTGATTTCCTTTTTTTATTCTCTCCCTCCACTCCCTTCAGAGAGATGGCTACTATTAGACACATATATATATGTATGTAAATGTTTATATATAAACATATTTAAAAAAAACATTCTATACAAACTTATTTTTATCAGTTCTTTCTATGGGTATAGTCAGCTTCTTCCTTAATAGCTTCTTTGTAGTTAATTTGACTGTTTATAATGGTCAAAATGACTTAGTTGCCCAAAGTTGTTCTTAAAACAATTCTGTTTTATTGTACACAGCATTGTCTAGGTTCTGTTCATTTCTTTCTTCATTATTTCATGCAAGTTTACCCATGATTTTTGAAAATCCTCAAGTTCATCATTTCTTATAAAAAGTAGTATTTCATCACAACCCATGAGATCTTTAATTTTTTTTTCACTTCCAAGAAGGATTTTTTTCTACATGTAAGTTTTCACCCAGATACACTCAATCTTCCTGATTTTACCTGTTTAATTTCCATTTACTACTTGTTTATCTAATAAGCTAGACGCTGAATTGGTAGAGTTCAAATGCAACAATTGCATATCAATCTTAAGAATAGGGCATCATACCAAAGCTAAGAAATTTAATCTATTTCATATCTAATGGTTATCAAGTTTCATGTAAAAATTCTCTTGACTCCTATGCCAAACTTAATAAAGGTTCATTGATACCTTTGACAATTTTCACTGCTTTGATAAATATTATATACTTTTCAAAACTTCATATAATTGTTCACTATTTTCTGTCAAAAATTTTTATGAATTAGTTTATAATTATTTATATCCATTGCTATGAGTACTTACTTATTTTTTAAAAAAGAATTTGATAATCTTCTTGTTATGATGACTATTTTATATTCACTTTATATTATTTCTCTCAGGAATGCTGGGAGAGTAATTCTTGCTTTTATTTTTGTCCACTTCCTTTTTAAAACACATATTTTAGTCAAAGTTTTAATTAATCAGATTTTAGAGCTGCAATATTTGCAGGCAATGTTGTCTTCCCATTCTTATCCTTTCTTCTTTTTATTATTGATTTTGCTCTTTAATCAATAGAGGCTCAGACTGCACACTGACAGATGATACTGAAATTACTTCTACATGGTTAACTAGTTGTTTCTTGTCAGCTAAGATGTAATTGCATTTTTGTGACTTTATCTGCTACTTGTCATGTTCAATGCTTTCCAATTTTCTTCTTGAAGATAAAAATCACAAACACAGATGTGAAGCTTCTGAGGTATCCATAGGCCTTTAACCTTTCTTTCATCTCTTGATTTCTGTGTCATATTTATCAGCATAATTCCTTTGTCTTCGGGTGTGTTCAGAGTTTCACATATGTCAAAGGAAAGGAAATTTATTATAGTGGGTAGAGAGTAGACCTTGGAGTCAAGAACATTTAAATCTTGCTCCTGCTACTTGCTTATAGTATGATCCTTAATCTTAAAACACTTAATCTCCCATTGCTCCAGGCAACTTGTTAAGATTATAAACTGCCAAACAGTTGCCCATTTGCAGAGGTGAAAGGGGAATCCTCAAAGGAACTATACAACTCAGATGAAATCACAACAATTGCTGATTGCATTTATCTCCAGAATAACTCTACAACCCACAAATAAAATTCACAATTCAGTTCAATTCATCAGAAACTCGAAAAATTAAAATGTTTCAGGCATTTTATTAAGTACTAAGTGTGTGGGGGTGGTAAGTGGAAATGGGGAACGGTATGCAAAATAAATATGAAAAATAATCTCTGTTCTCAAAAATCTTATATCGAGGGACAGCCTCTAAGGTAGATTTAACTCTAGAGTTAGAATCAGGAATGTCTGAGGTTGAATTCTGCTTCAAACACTTATTAACCATGTAGCACTTGTGAAAAAATCTTTCTGAGCCTTAGTTTCCTTAAGCATAAAACAGAGAGATTACTGTGAAGATCAAATGCAATATAATATGTAATTTTTTTTTTTTGCAAATATCAAGTGCTTTGATTATTCTACAGGGGTAAAGCAATTGATACATGTAGCTAAATGCTTCCTTCCTGACTTGGAACCACTCATGATAAGGATATACTTCTCCCTCTAAGTGATGTCCTTTTAAGAGACTGCAATTTGAAGGTCATGAATAGCCCACGTTCTCTTTCATTTCACCTGAGCTTCAGACTTTCTTAACTTCAAAACCATGAGTCTGCTTCAGTGTCATTCTAGAATCTCCCTCAGTACCTTGTAGACCAAGAAAATATTTTTACTATTTCTGCTTTCTTCTACTGATGAGTTCCTTCTGGGGCCTTAATTTTCCAAAGGGGACCAAGAGGGCCAAATTTCATTCCCCTTCCACTTGTGCTTCTAGGTTTTCAGAATTCAACAATACTCCCCCTGAATGAGTACCTTCACACTCCTTATTTTTCATTCTCCAGCTATTCTTCATGTTTTGCCTTTCCAAATTAGAATGTAAATTCCTTGAGGGAAAAGACTATTTTTTTTTGGTTTTTTGTTTTTGTTTTGCTCATATTTGTATTTAAGTTCTTAGAACAGGAGCTGGTACATAGTAAGTTCTTAATAATGCTTCTTATTAAACTTTAACCTTAAGTAGATATGATGCATGTGCAGAGTAATAAATTTGATAACTTAAATGAAATGGATAAATACCTTCAAAAATTTAGCTTGCCCCCATTAACAGAGGAAAAAGTAAATTGGTTAAACAACATAGTGTTCTTCTTCTTTTCTAAAATATAATGGTTCTCTGGGAGCAGGTTTCTTGGGGAGGTTTCTAGAGGCAGCCTTAGTTTCAGTTCAAATCAATAATCACCTCAAATACAGCCAGGAGTTAAAATCCAATCTTTTATTGTCTCTTCCAAAATAGCTCAATTAGTTTTCTTAGAGGCCTATCTCTCTCCTTGGTTCCAACAACTCTTTCAGCTTGTCTTTTAGCTCTTCTAGCTTCTGCCTCTAGATCAACTCTAACTCCTGGCTTCTCAATCTCCAACTGGCTCTCTCTGAGACTGAGAGCTTTTTATATATGATTTCTTAAATGTGTGAACCCAAAGAGTGACTCCTCCCCTGAGAGAGTGGGATTGTGGGAGATGTAAACTTGGATATCTCCCGACTTGTGAACTCCAACGTGTGAGCCATTGTGCAAACTCTATTAAATGTGTGAGCTCTAATGTGTGACCTCTAATGTGTGAATTCTCCCAAAGGTGTGAACTCCAAAGGTATAAACCCAAGCACATAAACACTGTTTCTATCAATTCCATTGAGTTAACACTAGGATCTAACAAAATAATCCCATTTTAGAAAAAGAAATAGAACAAGCTATTATTCAGCTTCCTAAGAAAAAATCTCCAGGACTAGATGTATTTACATGTGAATTCTACCAAATTTATTGACATAAAGTTGGGCAAAGTAACTCTTAATTATTGCTCTAATTTCCTCTTCATTAATGGCAAGTTCTCCCTCTTCATTTATAAGTTTTTGTACAAACAAAACTAATGCAGATAAGATTGAAGGAAAGCAATAAATTGGGAAAACATTTTTACAGGTAAAGGTTCTGATAAAGGTCTCATTTCCAAAATATTTAGAGAATTGACTCTAATTTATTTATTTATTTTTAAAATAACTTTTTATTGACAGAACCCATGCCAGGGTAATTTTTTACAGCATTATCACTTGCACTCACTTCTGTTCCGATTTTTCTCCTCCCTCCATCTACCCCCTGCCTCAGATGGCAAGCAGTCCTATACATGTTAAATAGGTTACAGTATATCCTAGATACAATATATGTGTGCAGAACCGAACAGTTCTCTTGTTGCACAGGGAGAATTGGATTCAGAAGGTATAAATAACCCGGGAAGAAAAACAAAAATGCAAGCAGTTTATATTCATTTCCCAATGTTCTTTCTTTGGGTGTAGCTGCTTCTGTTCATCCTTGATCAATTGAAACTGAATTAGCACTCTTTATTGAAGAGATACACTTCCATCAGAATACATCCTCAAACAGTATCATTGTTGAGGTATATAATGATCTTCTGATTCTGCTCATTTCACTTAGCATCAGTTCATGTAAGTCTCACCAGTCCTGTCTGTATTCATCCTGTTGGTCATTTCTTACAGAACAATACTATTGCATAATGTTCATATACCACAATTTACTCAACCATTCTCTAATTGATGGGCATTCACTCATTTTTCAACTTCTAGCCACTACAAACAGGGCTGCCACAAACATTTTGGCACATACAGGTCCTTTTCCCTTTTTTAGTATCTCTTTGGGGTATAAGCCCAGTAGAAACACTGCTGGATCAAAGGGTATGCACAGTTTGATAACTTTTTTAGCATAGTTCCAAATTGCTCTCCAGAATGGCTGGATGTGTTCACAATTCCACCAACAATGTATCATTTTGACTCTAATTTATAAGAAGTCAAGCCATTCTCTAATTGATAAATAGTCAAAGGATATGAACAATTTTCAGATGATGAAACTGAAACTATATCTACTCATATGAAAAAGATATTCCAAATCATTATTTGTGGTGTTCTCTTCTTTTTTTTTAATATGATCATTCTCTGGGAGCAGGTTTCTTGGGGAGTTTTCTGGAGGCAGCCTTTGCTTCAGTTTCAATCAATAATCACTTCAGATGAAGCCAGCTGTTAAAGTAGTTCTTTATTGTCTCTTCCAAAATAGCCCAGTTAGCTTTCTTTGGTTCCAAGAGCTATCGTTGCTAATCTTTTGCCTCTGCCAGCTTCTGCTTCTACCTCAACTCTGACTCCTGGCTTCTCAATCCCCTCAACTGACTAACCTCTGGCTTTCAATCTCTTCAATTGACTCCTAACTGAGCTCAGCTTTTTTTATGCTCTTTTAGAGGTGTAAATTCAAAGATTGACTCCTCCTCTCAGAGTGGGATTATGGGAGGTGTAACTTGTGAATTTCCTGGACTTGTGAACTCCAATGTGTGATTTCTAATGTGTAAACTCTCTTAAAGGTGTGAGCTCCAACGTGTGAACCAACTACATAAGCATTGTTTCTATCAACTCTAATGAGTTAACACTTTGTAAGGATTTTAACAATTATTGATCAGAGAAAAGCAAATTAAGACAACTCTGAGATACCACAACACACCTGTCAGATCGGCTAAGATTGGCCAAGATTGGTCAGATTGGCAAAAGATAATGACGAATATTGGGGGAAGGGGTGGGGGAAGGGGGACACTGATGCATTGTTGGTGGAGTTGTGAATGGATCCAACTATTCTGGAGAGCAATCTGGAATTATACTCAAAAAGTTATCAAACTGTGCATACCCCTTGATCCAGAAGTGTTACTACTCGGCTTATATCCCAAAGAGATATCAAAGAAGGGAAAGGGACCCATATGTGCAAAAATGTTTGTGGCAGCCCTTTTCATAGTGACTAGAAACTGGAAATTAAATGGATGCCCATCAATTGGAGAATGGCTGAGTAAATTATGGTATATGAATGTTATAGAATATCATTGTTCTGTAGAAATGACCAGCAGAATGATTTCAGAGAGGCTTGGAGAGACTTGCATGAACTGATGCTAAGTGAATTGAGCAGAACCAAGGAGATCATTATACACTTCAACAACAATACTATATGAGGATAAATTCTGATGTAAATGGCTATCTTCGACAATGAGAGGATCCAATTAATTTCCAATTGATCAGTGATAAACAGAACCAGCTACACCCAGCAAAAATACACTGGGAAATGAGTGTGGACCACAACATAGAATTTGCACTTTTTCTATTGTTGTTTGCTTGCATTTTTGTTTTTTTTCTCAGATTATTTTTACCTTTCCAAATCCCATTTTCCTTGTGCAACAAGAGATCTGTATAAATATATACACATATATTATATTTAATATATACTTTTACATGTTTAACATGTATGGGACTGCCTGCCATCTAGAGGAGGGGATGGAGGGAAGGAGGGGAAAAGTTGGAGCAGAAATGTTTACAAGGGTCAATGTTGAAAAATTACCCATACATATGTTTTGGCAATAAAAAGCTATAATAATATAAAAAGTTACAGATGTCATTTTTCCATCTGGGGATGTAAACAATTAAACCTTTAAATAATATATATTTTTCCCTGTTTATCTTTCCATGCTTCTCTTGAATCCTTGTTTGAAGACCATTTTTTTCTGTTTAGTTTTTTTTTTTTCAATAGAAATGATTGAAAACTTCTTACTTCATTGAAAATGCATCACCTCCCCTGAAAGATGATGATCATTCTCTCTGGTTAATTAATTCTTGATTGTAACCCCAGGTCCTCTGCCTTCTGGAATATGATATTCCAAGCCCTCTGATCCTTTATTGTAGTTGCTACCACATCCTGGGTGATCTTGATTGTTGTTCCTTGATACTTAAATTGTTTTTGTCTGGCAGCTTGCAGTTTTTCCCTTGAGATTATAGTTCTGGAGTTTTGCAACCATATTCCTTGATGTTTTCCTTGTGGAATCTTTTTCTGAAGGTAATTGATGGATTCTGTCAATATTTATTTCTCCTTCTGGACCTATGGGCTTATATCAGGGCAGTTTTCTCTTGAAAATCTCTTGAAGAATACTACCCAGGCTCTTTTTTTTGGTTATGGTCTTCAAGTAGGCCACTAACTTTTAAATTGTCTCTCCTTAATCTGTTTTCCAGATTGGCTATTTTCCCAATGAGATATTTTACATTTTCTTCCATTTTCCCATTCTTTTTAGTTTTTTTTTTGAGTGATTTTTGATATCTCATAAAATAATTAGTTTTCATTTGTCCCATTCTAGTTTTTAACATGTGATTTTCTTCAGTTAACTTTTACATGTATTTTTCCATTTGATTAATTCTACTTTTCGAGGTGTTTTCTTCTGTAGATTTTTTTTTTTTTGCATTTGGCCAATTGAATTTTTTAAGGAATTGCTTTCTTTAGACATTGTTTTCCTTCCTTTCCCAAGCTATACTTCTTGTATCTCTCTTTTTTTTTCTTTTCTCGTTTTTTTCTTCTATCTCTTTATTTGCCTTTTAAAACCTTTTATGAGCACTTCTCAGAAGTCTCTTTGGGCTTGAGACCAATTTATATCACTCTTTGATATTACCTCTATGGACATTTTGTCCTCACCTATTGCTGTTTTGGTCTTCTCTTTCACCACAGTAGGTTTCTATGGTTAAAGTTCTTTTGTGTTTCTTGCTCATTTTATGTCCTTCTCTTTTTCTTTTTCCTCTTTTGTCCCTTTTATGGTTGATCTCTGCTCCTGGGGTAAAGGGGTCACTGTCCCAACTTCCTGTGCAGTTCTGAACCTTGACTTTCAACACAAGGGCCTCTTGTGTTTGTTGTTTTGGTCATAATAGGAAGTATCTTTATCTGCTCTTTGCAGGAAACAGACTGGTTTCCCAGGATTTGTCTTCTGAGCTTGAACTGGAGGCTGCTCCACTGGTCTGCTTTCCTCCTGAGCCAGGACAGAGGGTTTCAGTTGCTAATTTGCTGTGATTAATACCCTCTCACTGGTTTTGCCAGACTTTGAGTTAGATGGAGCATCCTTTTCACTCCAGTGAAACAAACCTTTCTTGAAGTTCTTTTACTCTATCTTGAGCTGAGAGTGATTTCATTCCATCAGACTCCCTTCAGAGGCTTGGTTTCATGTGGTTTTCGAGGGAAACTGTTAGAGTTCAAGTAGCTTCCTGGCCTCACTCCACCATTTTTGGCTCTGCCCTCAGAACTCAGCAATTTAAACTCTTAAACACCATATAGACTGAATGGTAAACTTTTCAAGATCACATTCTAAAATGACACAGTACTGGTATATGGAAGAGCTTTATTAGGATGGGGATAATAATTGCTTGGCTTGTGAAATGTTTTTGGGGAAATTGATTATGCATATAATGCATGTAACTAGTCATTTCCTCTTTATCAAATGGGAGGACCTTATGTGGTCACATGTCAACTAGGTTCAGTAGCTTGTTGTCTTAGGGAGCCCAGATTGAGAAACTTGGTTTGTGCATGTCACAACTGAAAGGAAAACTTCCTACTCATGTGTGAAAGATAGAAAATTAATCACTTTTTCTAAAATAATTACGAAAGCTTCGACACTACTTCACATAGATGGCCACTACAAGTGAAGACTAGGCTGAAATGTCATTCAGACTTTTACAATTTGGACATTGTATACTAGTGTTATCATTTTCACTTTTTCAGTATAATTAAAGGTAGTAAAAAGAAATTGTAGTGGTGCATTTTCTTTTACCTTGTCTTTCTTCCTTCTGTCCTCTACACTTACTCCCATTTCCTCTATTTTAGTTGAAGATTGAACTTGTTTAACTGAGAAATTAAATAACATTGAATTCAAAGTCTCTCCTCTCCCATTATCTTCACTTCAGAATTTCTCTGCTTCCTTTCTGACTCTTTCCTCCTGTGTCTAGGTCCTGAAAAAGAGATGATCTTTATTCTTGCAAAAGCCAACTCTTGTAAATATGCACATCTTCTCCAATTTTCTCCATGAGATTACATCTTCAATTATCCTTCTCTCTCTAAAAGCTTTAAGAAAGATAAAGAAGATACCCAGTCAGGATAGGTGAATAACATTTTTTTTTTGAGATGGAGGAGAAAGAATTCTTAAAAACATAAAAAGTCTGAGAAAATGTTTCTGTCTTTCAAAACTTTTGATAAGGCCTTGACACATATTTTAAAAGGTTTGTTTGTTTGTTTGGCTTTTCTTTGTATATGTTGCATTTACACAGTATCTGTGTGCCTGGGGTCACTCAGTTAATAAGTTTCTGAGGCCAGATTTGAATTCGGGAAGATGAGTCTTCCTGACTCTAGGTCTGGTACTCTATCTCTGGTACTCTATCTACTGTGCCACCCAACTGCACTACACAGTGTTTGGCATATAGCAATTTTTGTTAACTTATGGACTACAGAATAATTAGTTGACTGAGAGCAGGAACTGAAACCAGACAAGCATCAACTGCAACAGAGGATGCAAGATGAAGGAGGGGAAGATCAGTTTATAATGTTTAGAAGGGGTTGAGGAAAAAAGAGAGGTTCAAGAGCATCTAACCAAACTAGGTTTTCAAAAGTCATTTTATCCATAAATGTGCTATTACAAAATACAAGAAAATGTAGCATACCCAGAGGAAAAGATGTGATTGTCCTTGTTTGTGTTTGTTGGTGATATTCAAAATTATATAGATTCCTTTAAAACAGTGTTCTGCTGGATTGACCTTGAATGCTTGTCCACCCTGTTCATTGGGTCAAATAAAAGTTGTTTTATCATAAATATTCAAGTTTCTTTTTGGACAACAAACAGAATGGAGGGCAAGATTAATTTATGTATCAAGGCCTTATGAAAAGTTTTGAAAGGCAAGAATCTTTTTTTAGACTTGTTACACTTTTTAGATTTCTTTCCCCCCCCAACCTCAAAAAATTTGATCCATCTATTCTGACTGGGTATCCTCTTATTTCTCCCCTTCCTTTTTTGTCTGAACCCCTTGAAAAGTCCATCCATAACTAGTGCTTCCATTAATTTTCATCTCATTCTATTAACTGTCTGCAGCCGACCTTCTAATCTCATGATTTCAGTCGAAAACTCCTTTCTGAATTTACGAATCTTAGTTGCCAAAGCTAATACCTTTTTCTTAGTACTCATCCTTGATCTCTGTTGTTTTCACACTGTAAATCATATTCTCTATAATACTATTTCTTTCTAAACTTTTAAGACTCTATTCTTCTTGTTTCCCTGCCTTTCTGAGCATTATTTTTTGCTAGATCTTTATCTAGGTCATGCCCATTAATTACTGGTTTCTAAATGAAGGTGGTCTAGCTGTACCTGATCTAAAATTATATTATAAAGCAGCAGTCACCAAAACCATTTGGTATTGGCTAAGAAATAGATTAGTTGATCAGTGGAAAAGGTTAGGTTCACAAGACAGAATAGTCAACTATAGCAATATAGTGTTTGACAAACCCAAAGATTCTAAATTTTGGGATAAGATTTCATTATTTGATAAAAACTGCTGGGATAACTGGAAATTAGTATGGCAAAAATTAGGCAAGGACCCACACTTAACACCATATACCAAGATAAGATCAAAATGGGTCCATGACCTAGGCATAAAGAACGAGATTACAAATAAATTAGAGGAACATAGGATAGTTTATCTCTCAGACTTGTGGAGGAGAAAGAAATTTGTGACCAAAGATGAACTAGAGACCATTACCGATCACAAAATAGAAAATTTTGATTATATCAAATTAAAAAGCCTTTGTACAAACAGAACGAATGCAAACAAGATTAGTAGGGAAGCAACAAACTGGGAAAACATCTTTACAATTAAAGGTTCTGATAAAGGCCTCATTTCCAAAATATATAGAGAACTGACTCAAATTTATAAAAAATCAAGCCATTCTCCAATTGATAAATGGTCAAAGGATATGAACAGACAATTTTCAGATGAAGAAATTGAAACTATTACCACTCACATGAAAGAGTGTTCCAAATCACTATTGATCAGAGAAATGCTCTGATATATCACTACACACCTGTCAGATTGGCTAAGATGACAGGAAAAAATAATGATGAATGTTGGAGGGAATGCGGGAAAACGGGGACACTGATGCATTGTTGGTGGAGTTGTGAACGAATCCAGCCATTCTGGAGAGCAATCTGGAATTATGCCCAAAAAGTTATCAAACTGTGCATACCCTTTGATCCAGCAGTGTTTCTATTGGGCTTATACCCCAAAGAGATACTAAAAAAGGGAAAGGGACCTGTATGTGCCAAAATGTTTGTAGCAGCTCTGTTTGTAGTGGCTAGAAACTGGAAAATGAATGGATGCCCATCAATTGGAGAATGGCTGGGTAAATTGTGGTATATGAATGTTATGGAATATTATTGCTCTGTAAGGAATGACCAGCAGGATGAATACAGAGAGGCTTGGAGAGACCTACATGGACTGATGCTAAGTGAGATGAGCAGAACCAGGAGATCATTATACACTTCGACAACGATATTGTATGAGGATGTATTCTGATGGAAGTGGATTTCTCTGACAAAGAGACTTAACTGAGTTTCATTGGATAAATGATGGACAGAAACAGCTACACCCAAAGAAGGAATACTGGGAAATGAATGTGAACTATTTGCATTTTTTATTTTCTTCCAGAGTTATTTTTACCTTCTGAATCCAATTCTCCCTGTGCAGCGGGAGAACTGTTCGGTTCTGCAAATATGTATTGTATCTAGGATATACTGCAACATATTTAACATATATAGGACTGCTTGCCATCTTGGGAGGGGAGGTGGAGGGAGGGAGGGGAAAAAAATGAAACATAAGCGATTGCAAGGGATAATGTTGTATAAAAATTATCCTGGCAAGGATTCTGTCAATACAAAGTTATTATTAAATAAAATAAAATTAAAAAAAAAAACAACAACAAACAAACAAACAAAAAAAAACCTACTGGTTTCTACCAAAGCTGTGTCCTGGACATTCTTTTCTTTTCCCTCTATATAATTTTGCCTATTGATCTCATCAGTTCCCATGCATTGTCTTTATATAGATAACTCTCAGACCTATTTGTTCATCAAAAACTTTTCTTCTGACCTTGTCTTGCATCTTGAACTTCTTATTAGAAATATTGAACTGGACCTTTGATAGATATCTTAAGCCCAACATGCCCCAAACCAAAGTTATTTTAATTTTTTCAGTAATTAGTCATGTCTGACTTTCTCCTTATCTACCCCCTCCAAATATTCTTATTACATCATCTTTCAAGTCACCAAAGACCTGATTCCTTATTCTTTCTCACCCTCCCACTAGTCAGTTGCCATTCTATGTAGCATCTGTAATACATGCTGTCTTCTCCCGACAGATACTGCCAAAACCTTGGTACAGACTCTTAGAACCTCATATTTGAATTACTGCAATAGCATGCAGGTTGGTCTCCCTGCCTCAAGTCTTTCCCTATTCTAGTCCATTGTCCATTCAGGTTTCAAGTTGATCTTCCTGAAGTACAAGTTTGACTATGTCACTTCTTTATTCAATAAACTCTAGTGGCTTCAAATTATGTACAGGATCAAATATAAAATATTTTGCCTTTAAAAAGCCCTTTATAACCCCAAATCTCTTGCCATCATAATCTTCATACATCTTAATCTTCTCCATGCACTCTGCAATCCGGTAATACTGGACATCCTTTTGTTTCTTTCACATCACATTCAATCTCTGAAATCTGGGCATTTTCAACATCTATACTCTATGTCTGAAGTAACTAGGAGGCACAGTTGGATAGAATTACCTGAGTTTAAATCTAATGTTGGGCAAGTCTCTTACACTATTTATGTAGGAGGCAAGTAAGTGTCTCAGTGGATAGACCTTTAGAATTTAGGAAGATCTAAATTCAAATCTGGCCTCAGGCACTTATTGATTTTATGATCCTGAACAATTTATTTAATCTCTGTTTGCCTTAATCCACTAGAGAAGAAAATGGCAAGTCACTCCAGTATCTTTGCCAAGAAAAGAGCATGGACAGAGTTGGTGTGCTGTGCTCTACATTGTCACAAAGAATTAAATAGGACTGAATGATATCAACTTCCTATCTGTAATTCTCCCTTTTCAACTAGACTTTTTGGTTTTTATTTTGTTTATTTGTTCTTGCTCCTTCAGTCCCAGATAGCTTTTCATATTCTCCAGAAATCTTTCCCAGTACTCTTTACTTTTAATGCCTTTCCTCTATCAATTAGTTCGAATTTATCCTCAACCATAACTTGTTTATCCCTGGTTTGCAGTGCCCTACTCAAACCCATCTTGTACTATGAGCTCCCTGACATCAGATCAGAATTGCCTTTTGCTTTTCTTTGTATTTCCAGCACTTACTACAGTACCCAGCACAAAGATTTTGATCAATATGCTTTCTGACTTAACTTGACCCACATATCTCTCATATGCCTACTATACAGGATTCCTTATTATCACTTAATACATATTCACTGACTTATTAAACTTCCACTCAGTCAGTTATTCAGTGCTCCTTTGATATTAAGTTACCTACATGGCATGAATTATCTTCTCTTTGCAGAGGCCATTAATTAGCAAATGGTATTTGTTAATGCCAACCAGGCTGTAGCTGCAGCCACTGGCAAAGAATGTGACATAAATACTTGGAAAGGAATATTTTATTTATTCTTGTATTTTCAATATCTTATAAGGAATAATTAAATGAGCCTAAAGGTGGTTGAAAAATGTCTCTGTTCTTGTTTAATATTTAAATGCTAATTCTTTCCTTCTGAAATCATATAATAAAAAGTACAATTGATACCTTTTGTAAATGTTAAAATAAAAACCTCAAACATTTATATCAACCCTATGAAGTACCCAAAGAAAGATAGCCTGTCTGTATTTCTGAGATTATCTTGGAGGAAAGTTCATAAAACCATAGCTCTACTTGAAGGGACATTATAGTTTATAAAGTACCTCTCCAAAAGTTGACCAAACCTAAAAACAAGTTATATTTTATTTGTTTTTACAAAGAATTTCTATATTTCTGATTATTTGGCATTTTAATAATTTCCTTCCTAGAATTGTTCATACTTACAAACACTTGGGTCTTTCAATAGTGCTTCAAGGATAATAATAGATCATGGAGAAATAGTTGTTTAATTATTATTTACCCCAAATAATCATGTTCAAAGTAATGAATGGGGGGATGTTTAAAAAACTAGATAATTTGTGGATATGGAATTAGAATATTTGGATTTTAGTCTCAATCCTCCTCTTTATGAACTGAGTGACCTTGGACAAATTACTTAACCCAAAGAAGTTTCCCAAGATCAAGGCATTTAACCTCTGAGTGAAGTCACTTGCTGGAATCATCTGTATGATGAATGATTGGCCTAAGTTACAACCAAGGTCCTTTAAAACTCTAAATCCTATGAACTTATGACTTAAGAATGTTTCACTTAGGAGTGACCCATTCATATAAATTAGAGTCAAAAAAGATTTATATTCAGTTATCAATAGGTGTTAGCAAAGTCTGACTGAGGATCCTTTGCTATTCATGGGGCCAATATTGCTTTATTCCATGAGTTAGAATGCTGGCCTGTCGAGTGATTTAATTAGAAAATTCTTTTTTTATTGAGACATAGTGCTCTGCTGGATTTTGTAAAGAAAGAAAGATATTAGGTTTGCACAAGTTTCTCATGGCCAGAAATATCAAGTCTAACTATCCCATCCTTAATATTTGTGCTCATATTAGTGAGCTGTTGGTGAGGCAGGGTTAGGAATGCCAAGTTGAAACTCTCAGCATTTTCCCATAGAAATAACAGCATGAGGATGAGAAAGTAGACTACTGATATTAGAAATCATTATTAAAAATACCTTTTGCATATATTGATTCAGTAGGTTTTTGTCACCTGGTGTAGGAGTCTAAACAGTCAGTCAGTCAGTGAACATTAAGTTTCTACAATGTGTCAGACTCTGTGTTTAAGTATTAAGAAAGGTAAAGGACAATTTAGGTTTTCAAGAAGCTCATAGTATAAGCCATAGCTATTAAGAGACTACTATGTTTAGTACCTTTCACATGATAAATGCCTAGTGAATGCTTGTTGAATGAATGAATAAATCTATCACCAAGGGCACTTGGGTCCTCTTCATTAATTTATCATTAATTAATTATTAATTATTCAGTAATAATTGCTTTTTTAATGCTCAGCACAGGTGGCATCTTCTATCTAATACCTTTTCTGATTCCCCCAATTTTTAGAGTTTCTTCCCTCAAATTATTCTGTCTATAGTTTTTCCTTTTTATATGTTTGTCAGATTTATATAGTAGACAATGAGTTCTTTCAGAAAAGTAATTCATTTTCATTTTTGTATCTCCATTGCTAGCATCAGCTCCTAACAAATGCTTGATGGTGATGGTTGTAATATGGAAGTTATACTGTTAAAGCACTGTGATAAGCTCTGGAATTACAAAGAAAGATTGTTCCTTCTCTCCAGGAGTTTACATTCTCCTAATATATAAGAATTAGAGGCATGAATAAAGCAAACAAAGGAAGAAATGAACAAACAAACCAATAAATAAATAGCATTTATATACCCCTTTAAGGTTTATAATCACCTTATATTATCTTGGGCAAGCCTCAAAATAACCTTTTGAAGTAGGTGCTTTTATTATACCCATTTTACAGATAAGTGGCTTTAGAGATTAAGTGACTTGCCCAAACTCACATTTTTTTTTTAAATTCTTTGTTTGCTAAGAGGACCAATGACTTCACAGGTGGATGTTTTGGCTTCTCTGTAAATTGAATATAAGTGAGGTAGAGTTACACAAAGTGTTCAATCTCTCTCTTCCAGAATCATGAAAGTTTAGTGACAAAATAAATTTCAGCACAACTGGCTATGGCCTGGGTCGTAGTGGATGACTTTGGCTTCTTGTTAGCCCAAGTTCTAAACATTTCATAGTTCCTGCTTCAGCCATCTTTATGGCTGGAGGAAGTCTTCACATGCTTGGGATAGACATCCCTCTAACTCACCTGTTATTCACAATGTGATTTAGCCCATTTGCTGAGATTATTTTATTGGAGTGTGGCCATTGTACATACTACAACTTTTTGGAGCCAGAAGTGGGAGTTGGGGGACAGGTGGATGCCACAGTGCATGGGTAGTACTGAAAAAAGCACAGCAAGCCTTCACACAAGAACTGTTGGTTCTCCCTGAACAATCCATTCATGCAGGGTAATATGGTAAATATCTTAGAGAACATTCTAACACAGATTTTTCTGACTCCAAGCTTAGCACTCTATCTACTGGAGCACAGAACGATATCATTTTAGAATGAAGGGAATATTTTTAACTGGTAGGACTATGGGAATGTGGGAGGAGGATAGGTAAACTTGTTCCTACCTCCCTATTGCCCTGACAATTACTAATATTCCCCCCTTCCTCAAATAAAGTCTTGAAGTATATTTAGGTGTTTCCAAATTGAATTAGAGTTGAGGAGGGAGTGTGTGGAGATATAGAATAAATGGAATGCTGAGACAGATTTCATGTTCTAAAATGCTAGCTTACAAATAACTTCTTAGTATACAATTTAGTTTCAGAATTAGGGTTGTATGAAAACTAGGAAGGATTCTAGGGTCAACTTAATTAAGCCCCATTGTTTTGCAGAGGAAGAAGTTGGGTTTTATATCAGAAAGAAAAATTGACTTCAAACAAGTAGGGAGCATCAGCAGGATAATTTGAACCTATATCTTTTGATTTTAGTTAGTTCTTTTATGAAACTACTCATATCAGAATTTGTGCAGAAATTAACTGAATATTTTGATCAGAGAGAGAGGTTTAACCTAAAGTCAGATGTTTCAAGTTTGCCCCTTATGCCTCAGACTGACTTCTCTCACTTCCTCCTCCTTCTTCCCACCATGATTAATCCTTATCCTTGCTCTAGGAGCTTTAAACTGCATCCTGGTTGCTCAGGACCGTCTTCTTCTCTTGATCACTTTCTAAAGTTTTAGATTTCTTTCCTTCAGTTCTGAACTTCAACTTCCTTTCATATACCAAAGATCAGAGTAACTATTTCAAACTAAGGCATTAATAATTGATAATGCCATAATGGATAATATATCTATTGACATAGATATATCTCTATACCAGGAATATTTAACAATTGGCTCTCTGGGGAAAAAAGTATTCTTCAAAATATCTTCAAACTTTTTAGTTTAATCTCTTTTATTATCACTTTATCAATTATTTTAAAAAGTCTGGATAATAAACAAAACAATTAGTCAAGCTCTCAATTCTAGTATTTATTGATTTCTGAAGTATAAATACCCTCATTAAAAATTTAACAATTGGCTAAAAAAAATTAACAATTTAGCTGATTCCAACAAAATTTGTAGTATGGGGACAGTGCCTTAAATCAAGGCAATAAATATTTAGTTTCAGATTAGGAGGAAATGGGAAAATATTTGGGAGCAATAAGCTTTCCCTACATTCCATAAATTATACATTACTTTATAATAAAACTTGAGCAGTCATAGTCTACTCTTAAGACTAGGTCTTTTGATAGTTTACAATGGACATGCCTGTATAACACATGTCCACAAACAAAAACTATAACAATTTCTCAAAACTTTGTCATGCCAATATTTATATTATTAATTATAGATATTTCTTTGGATTATAGGTTTTTAATTCATTGAAATTAATAGAATTGGTAAACTTTTAAAAAGTGCATTTCATAAACTTGTACCCAAATTCATTTGATACTTTATATAATGACGGTTGAAATATGATTATTTTCCTTTAACAGTTACTTAAAAAATTTTGTCAAATATTCTCCCTCTACCTGTTGAAGAAAAGAAGGAAGGAATAAAAGAAAAAAAGAAAGAAAAAGGAAAGAAGGAAGTAATGATAGGAGGGAGAAAGAAAGGAAAGAAGGAGGGAAGGAAAAAAAAGAGTAAAAAAACCTTTTTGTTACATATGCACAAACACGCAAAATTAATGTCCATATTGGTCATATCCAATGATGCATTTCTTTTTCTACATCTTGATCCATTATCTCTATCAGCATTTTTAAAAAGCCCCTTAGAATCATTGTTGATCATTTTAGTCAGTCTTATGTCTTTAAGAAGTCTTTCAATATTGTTCATTTTTGTAATATTTATGCTGTAGTATAAATTGTATTTGTGGCTCTGCTTATCTCACTGCATCAGTTCATACAAGTTTTTTCCATGTGTCTTTGAAGCTATCTTTTCCCATATTTCTTATTACATTGCATTCATTTTCCATAATTTATTTTGCCATTCCCCAAATGATGGACAATTCAGTACAAAAGAACTCTTCTAATTATTTTTTGTACATTTAGGGTATAGGTCTAGGTATAAACAGAGGATCTTAAATTAACATATAACTGACTTTCATAATACTATTTCAAATAGCTCCTCACAAATACATGTGATAGTTTAACTTCATCACTAAATGTTCTTTATTGTTGTTCAGTTGTACTTTATTATACTCTGTAAGTACCTTACTACACTCCATAATTTATTACTTGTGCTTATCTGCTAATGATTATTCTATAAAATATTGTCTGAAGGCTAGATCCTGCTAAGAAATTCAAAACATCTGCAATTCACATATATTTTTGAAATCCAAAGATATTATCTCATGCTAATAGCTTGTAATAACTATAATAAATAGAGACTATTTAAGTAAATAGATGATTTTTGTTGAGGAAAAAAAAAACCTGATATAAAAATTTAAAAGGCAGAATTATGATCTACAATTGATGGTCAACCTTAATTTGGGGGCTAAAGAGGGATACTTTTTAAAGACATAGTTAAAATCTGTAATTCATTTAGTAAATATTTATGAATCACACTATTAAGTATTAATCACATTATATGCATAAAACATCATGGTCTTTGATTTGAAAGTACAGTAGATATAAAAAAATGAAAATCCAATCACCACTCATAGTGTAATGACAATATTATTGGGTAACTAGGAGCTTCTTCATGTAAACACATACAAAGGCCTAAGAGAAGTACAGATTACTATGGGAGTTCAAAGGAAAAAATTATTTTGAAGGGGTGAGATGAGCAACAATTAATCCCATGGCCTTTTGCAGGAGTAAATTCATTAGCTGGACTTAAAACATGGATAGGATTTTTAATAGCTGGAAATGAAGAAAAACTTTTTTAAACATTTAAGGAATAGAGAGAAATATCACTAGTTTTGAAGAAATTGCATGGAAATTGGAAATCACATCATATGTTCAGGATAGAGTGAGTAATCCAGTTTTAGTTTTGTTTTGGGATAATACATAGCTTTAGAGTTGGAAGAGACCTGATTAAGAGATCAGTGGCTTATTTTAATTCACACAGTTATGAAATGAAAATTTGGGATTTCAAGACAGGTCCTCTGAATCATGATTTAGAGTTCTTTGCCCTGTACTATTCTGGATCATGCTGGAGCTTTGTTGAAAAGGGATTAATTAATAGACTTTGGACTGCATTCTATTGGTAATGAGGATTACTGCACTGAAAGTTTCTGAGGAGGAAAATAGAATAATGAAAACTATATTTTGGGAAGATTATTCTAGTAGCAATGTGTTAATGACAGGCCCATGCAGATCATATTCTAATATAGAGTATTCCTGTGAATTAAATAATATAAGTTAATGGACAATGGTTGAGTCCTCCCATTAAGTAGAGCATTTAAACATTTCATAATAAGCTATATCCTGATGCCTTGAAGTGATTATCAGATTATTGTGAGCAGATAACTGTTAGTGGATCCCAGGAAGGGATGTCTCTGAAAATTTCAGAATATAGTAAGATCATTCTGGGATTGTATGTTGAATGCAAGAATGTGTTCAATTATCAATGAAGATTTCTGTATCTATGATTGCTTTGAGAAGAGCCTGTTTTTCCCAATAAGTATATTCTTGCCCCTGATGCCTAAAACCAAAGTATAACCTTAGGATAGGTTATAACATCTTCTCTCTGAATAGTAAATTTATTGGATTGAGATTTGAATCTTGGCTGTGAATGACTTCATCTGAATTCCATTTGACATACTGTTACAATAGCATTGCCAGATTTTCTGGCATTCTTTATAGTATAAAGAGATAGGTTATCCAATTCTGTTTCATTGGATTAAACAAAGTTGCAATGGGAGATTCTTTATAATGACAATAGATATGGAGATTAATCCTGGAATTGAAGTGACACTTTCTCCACTTTTGGCAGGACATTAGTTGTAAAGAGTACAAAATCCTTAAGGAACTCATGCTTTATATGTAGGGATATTAAATCAGAAAAATCTTTCTCCATTTAAAGGTAGGACAATATTTTAGAAATAATCAGTCTTAGCGAGAAACACACACACACACACACACACACAAACAGCCTTTGGATCTCATGTATACCCACTGATCTTTAAGTTATACATTAATTACTCACCTTGGTAGAATAAATAAAATCCAATTTCACCCTAGTCTTATGGAAAGAGTGGTCATAGAGATCATAGTGTCTTCTGCAAGAAGAAGGGACCAGAGTAGGTTGTTTAAATTTTGACATAATATGATAAAATTGGAAGCTTGGTTCAGTTAGCCTTTCTTCCTCCAAGGTAGGTCATATCTCATTTCATTCATTACTTATTTTCTTTTTCACCAGTCGTCAAGTCTGGAAATGGTATCTCTCCACTGGGAACAGTGTGGGACTGTGTGCTTAGCTACATCTCTCTTCTTGAGGAAGCAGATGGAAAAGGAGTGATCTAAGTTACAGAAAGAGCTCTGAGATCTAGGCAATTATCTGTCTTTGCCCTTGGAGTTGAAAACCAGGCATTTTAGCCCCATTTTTCTTTTCATCTCTTCCCACTATTGTGAGTGGGAGGTAGCAATCATCTCTGCTTTTTTTGTTTGTTTGTTTTTCTGTCTCCCTGCCAGTATAAGTAGGAGATGACATTTTCCCCACACTTTCTCCCTTTTTTTCCATTCTGTCCTGTAACAATCAGTTTCTAATTGCTGTCATTTGTATAATTCAAAGTGTCATGCCTTAAATATGACACTGCAATTCTGTTAAGATGTCATCTAATTATCAATTTATAAATAGTGTGCATCTCTAGATATTTAGAGAATAACCTTCAGAAAACTCTTGATGACTCATCAGGGCATTACCCTGGGTTCTGAAGGCTTTTAAATATGGCTTTGGAAACAGAGCAAGTCTGTTTTCTCATGACCAGCTTAACTCACTATGGAGAGATGCATCATCAGGGAGCTGGTCAAAGGATAATGTTTATTTTGGCCCAACACAACTTATGAAGTAAAGGAAAAAATTAAAAAGTTGCCCTCAGAACTCTATGCTCTATGTTAGGGTGGTACATAAATGGGCAGAATATACTAAAATGGATTTAGTCTTTTTATCCTCAGAATTCAGCATTTTTAAATAAATAATTGTAATGTTCTGGTTGGTTTTCTGGAGGTCTTGGAGCAGTCTTCCTTTCAGCAAAATAATCACTAGGAGAATACACAAGTGTTGAAGTCCAAATTCTTTATCTCCTTCACAATCTAGTTTCCTTGCCTGGGGCCTGGGCTAGCTTTCTTGAGGTCCTCAGTAAATGTCTGCCGGAGAACCACTACCAACATCTCTGTCTTGAAGTCTGTCTCAGTCCAAGAGCTTGTGCTCCAGCTTCCAGTCTTCTGTCTTCTCCCACTCTGTCTCTGAGCTCTCTGAGACTCTCTCTCTCTCTCTCTCTCTCTCTCTCTCTCTCTCTCTCTTTCTCTCTCTCTCTTTCTTTCTCTCTCTCTCTCTTTCTTCTTCTTCTTCTTCTTCTTCTTCTTCTTCTTCTTCTTCTTCTTCTTCTTCTTCTTCTTCTTCTTCTTCTTCTCTCTCTTATTCTCTCTCTCTCTTTCTCTCAGACTGGCCTTGGTCTCAGTGGAGAAATGGTGTGAGATGAAATAAATCTGTCTGGCTGGGTTTGATCCAGCTCATAAACTCTATTATAATTACATTATCATAGGTGTGAATCTTGTAGAATAGGTGTCAATCTTGTACAACTATATTAAGTATTAAGTACTGTACTGAACTAGAGAACTATTAATCACCATGCTAAACTAGATAACCTTTGTCTTATCAATTCCACTGACTTAACACCTTGTAAGAATCCTTATTTCAAGTCAGAGTTGTGGGCCATAACATTTTTAAATAAATAATCTGTAATAAATGAATATTGAAAGATTGCTTTGAGCAATCATATTCAGCTACAAGGAAAGACCCTTCCCTCCCTCCACGAATGGCATATTAACAAATGAAATGCTTATTTCCCAAATGGACAATGATAGTTGCCTATAGCAACTCTTCTTTAAACATGTAAACTCATCTGTAAAATTTTAGGAAGTTATGATCTACTCATAAAGCAGAGAGAAGTGGTAGATAAAATTAGTTAAAGTAAAATTTTGCACAAATACAACTAGACAAAGTTATATCAGGAACATTAAATGGAAAGAACACTAGGAACAGAAGAAAAATAGAAATGATTTAAAAATATATATTTTAGCCCTATATGATTTTTATCAAAAAGAGTAGTAGTAGGGTCCATGAGGTGCTTAAAGAGGAGGAAGAAATGATCCTCCACCCCAAAAGTAAGAAAAATAAGGAAACGAGCTAGACTGTATCAAGTATGTAGTTCAGTTTTGATGGTGAAATTGTGAAGTTGTTGAAAAACTAATATGTAAGGCATCTGAAGGAGGGAAAGACATTTGAGAGGAGTCAAGGCTTTAAACTTTAATAATTTTTTTAAGGCCATCAAAAAGACTAGTCATGACTATATAATCACTCTCCCATTGACTCTAAACCTTTTTGATGGCCATTTATACCAAAACTAAAAACATTTTCAAAGAGGACATTATTATGAAACACACTTTTAATAGTGATATTCAATAATAGACCACATCTTTGCCATATTGCAATTTGCTGCAAGATATAAAAAGTATAGGATCTCAATGTACTTATTGTTTATTGATTATGGATAACAAAATAAAACAAAGCATTTGATTAGGTTGAACAAAATCTGCCTTATGCTTCTTTTACAGCAAAGTATTTCCCATTCATATGAAGATTGTTCAGATTTCCTTGGAAGATATAATAACAGAAATAACCTTATTTGCCAACCCCATGTAACAAACACTAGACAAAGTAAAGATGTTTGCTTATCAAAACTATTTCCCATTGTGGTGAAGGAGATCCAATGTAGAATTCAGGACAAGGAAAAATTCCTAGTGTAGAGGTTCATGTAAAGGCTCCTATTGGCATGACATTTGTTGATTGTACTCCCAAGACATTACAAGAACTCCTGGAAAAGATCACACAAAGGTTATTCTATGGAAGGAGTAAAGGAATGCAAAATTTTTATTGGTCAAATCTCAACATGTTTCTGAATAGATACTTTATATAGCTTGCTTGTTAATATGGGAAACTTAGGAGCAACAAAAAATGTTGCATAATTTACCAAAAGCAAGCTAGCCTGCTATCTGCTTATTTTTCAATGCTGAGTCCAGCTCATTTTTCATCTGGTGGGTCTGTCTCAGAGATATAGACCATCTTTGTTACCACAAGAAGACTTGCTATAAACATTTTTTTACATACTTTTTTTTTCTTCCTTCTTTTATCTCTTTGGGTTATAGACTTTAGTAGTGGTATTGCTGAGTGAAAGATTGTGTACAATGTAGTCACTTTGGGGTAATAATTCCCATTTGCTTTTCAGAATCACTATATCAATTCACACCAACAGGTAGGCCATTAAATTTAGTAATTAGGAGAACATTGGAGAACAATTTCAATTGAGAAGTAATGCCAAGTTGCAAAAGGATGAAAAAATTTAGGAGGTGAGGGATGGAAACATTTGATGAAAATGAATGCTATAATTTATTTGAGTTTTAATTAGTGATAAAGTATATTCTTCAATTTTAGGTTTTTCATGATTTCTCTTGATATTCACAGGCTTTTGTTCCCCAGATAAAGATTATTTTATCTAGTTTTATCAGGTAACTTCTTAGTTATTTTCTATGTATATACTGCAGATATGTATAGATTACAGATTAATTTAGATCAATTTTATTATATTAGTACAGTTGCTGCATGAATTTTGAAAACTTTCCAACTATTATACCTTCCTTTTTGAAATTTTGGTTTTTGGTTGTTTGTATATGTCTTTTGTGTGTCTTGATAGCTTAACTGTCAAATATCTAGATCTTTTATAGGTTATTTTAATGTTAAATTTTCATTTTATTTTTTTCCAGTAAAAAAAAAAAAGAACTTCTATACAGAATGCTGATGAGTTTCATGGGTTTAGTTTGTATCAAGTTACTTGGCTAAAACATTTAATCATCTCAATTATATTCGTTGTTGATTTTCTGATGAAGGTTTTTATTTATTTAATGAAGGATTTATGAAACTTTCTGAAGCTATTAATTGTCTCGATCAATTTCTGTGTTGATTCTTTGATGATTTCTGTGGATTTATTTTACATTCAGCTACTTTGCTAAGGCTATTAATTGTTTCAAGTACTTCTTTCATCGATTCTCTAGGGTGAAGTAACAAGTCATATCATCTACAAACATAATTTGGTGTCTTTTTTTTTCTTTTGCTAACAATGATTTCATCAATTTATTTTAAAATATTAAAAAAAAGTTCCACTTCTCTCTTTTCTAGTATTATGTCAAATGATAATGGAGTGAAAGGGAATCCTTGCTTCATCCCTGGTTTTATTCAGAAAGCTTCTAATATTTCTATGACAAAACTGGTTTTTGCAAATGCCTTTGGTCATGTTAAGGAAAGATCCTGACATTACTATTTTCTCTTGGGTGTTTTTTTTTTTTTTTTGAAAAAAAAATAAGCCAGTGTTAAAGGTTTGTCAGCAATGCATTTTGTTCATCTTACTAAAAAAAATCCATTTTTTTTTGTTATTTGTAAGATTATTTTCATAATAATTATTCCTGCCATATTCATGTTCCTAATCAGCCATATTCATGTCCCTAATATAAGCCTTGGTTGTTTATAATGAAAAATTAAGATATAGTATCGTAGCCTCTTTATCAAACATTTTTATTCCATATTAATTATTGAGGTTGATCTTCAGATCACTATCTTTCATCTATCCGTCCCTGGTTTTAGTATCAGAGCAATATACATCTCATCAAGTGAATTTTTCCTATTTTTGTATGTATATAGTGTATAACGTAGCATAAAATATATAATGTAAATATCAACAGGTTAATTATTGTTTAAGTGTTTGATGGAATTAAATTGCAAATCTTTCTAGGTCAGGAGATTTTAAAAGAGTTATGGTGTATTTATGGTGTATTCAACTTCTCCTTTTGAGTTTAGATAGTTAAAGGTATTCATTTCTTGATTGCTTTTCTGACAGGTTTCCTTTAACTTTTGTTTCCAGTTCCTATTAATCTGCTATATTTTATCCCTATTTGTTGGGAATTGACCACAATCATTTTCAAGTGTTACAAATGTGCTTCATACCCTTTATTTAAAATAATCAAATTAGCTAATTGTTTAGTTAGTGATTAAAAAGTAGTTTATCATTTCAACGGTCTTTTTGTTTTAAATTAAATTTGTTTTATATTATTTAAAATAATACTTTATTTCTTTTGAATTATTAATTTTTCATATAAGTTTCATGCTCATTTATAATTATAAATTTTGTTCTTCAATTTGTAAATTTCCAATTAAAAATATCCTCTAAGGATGGTTTAGCTATAGTCAATCTATCTTAATGTAGTATTCCCCTGTTTTCAATCTCTTTAATAAATTCTCTTGTATAAATAAAGTATCTAATATCTAGTAAGTGCTTAATAAGTGTTTATTGATTCTTTTTAAAAAAATTATATCTATTCTTGTATACTAGTATTAGTATCAAGTATAGTTTTCATATTTATTTCATATTTCCCTTATTTATCAATATTTCATTTAGGTTTTAAGTATATAATATTTTCTGATTTTCTATATTTGTTTAGTATCCTTTCCTTCTATTACATGTTTTTTTTTTCTTTTTTTGGTGAAGGCCCTTATGATGTTTTTAAAATGTCTTAATATAAGATTCCAATGAAATATTTACTATGATATAGCAAATTTAATGTTTTTTTTAATTTGGTGGTTGGATATAATCCCATCTTGTTTATTTTTCTATTGGATTTATCATGTTCTAAAAGGAATTTTAATATATTTCTAAACAAAAACAAATATTGATTTATTATCAAGGCATTTTTACTTGATAGTTTACTTTTCCTTTAGGCACTGAAGAAATGCATCTTGATTAATTCACTAAGAGCTTAGATGTCATGCTATTTTATGCATTGCATTTAATAATGATACTTCATTTCAACTGCTCCATCACTTCATTTTAGAATTCCAGCATAGTTTCGTTATTTTTCTTTTATTCTACAGTAGGCCATCTTTCTGCACCTTATTTCTCTTTCTACTTCTATTGAATATGGGGTGAGATTGAGCCAGACAATATCCAGATTCATTTTCTCTCCAAATTTACTCTCTTACCAACTTCATCCTTCACACATTTTTCAAATATTAAGTAATTCCAAATCTCCCTTTAGAGGCTTGGTTGATAATCCCCTCTTCTTTTTTGTCTTAATTGCCCCCAGGAAAGGTGAAGAGTTCTAAATGTTTCCTTCTTTGCTCATCCTAGATATGAACATTTGTATTTCTACTGACTCTTCTCCTTTTCTTTTTCTCTTTGTTTTAATAATCTTTACCTATTGTTGTTGGATTCCAAGAAATATTAATCTCATTCTTGCCTCTAAACTTCTGCCCTCCTCTAGATTATTTTTATTAAACTTTTTGATTTGAACTTCATTTACTAATTATCATTTTGACTTTTTTTCTCTCATTGGTTCTAAAATATCCACCATAATTTTGTCTCTTCCTCAATACATGCAACTCATATGTTTAATATTTTTATCCTATATGAGTTTAATTTTGATATGTTTCTTTTTAAAATTAATTTCCATATAAAATTCCTTAATTTGTTCCTCTATAGTAGAAATTATTAAAAGTTCTTCCTGCTCTGTGTGACATGCTACTTTGTGATACAGACAGATATCCTTTGCTTTTGGAATATCATATAACATTCCCCCCACCTTCCCTTCTCAACCTTATCAAGGTTGGACAGTTTTTTTGTTTGTTTTTAACTACAAGGTTTACCCTGGTAGTTGTAGAAGATTTATCACTTCATATTGAAATATTGAAGAGCTCAAATTTGGTTACAATGGGGTCTTTATTTTTATTTTTTTAAATGGGCATTTCCCATTGGCTTTTGTTTTGTTATGCTTTGTTTTGCTAGGCAAATGGGGTTAAGTGTCTTGCACAGGGTCATACAGCTAGGTTGCATTTACTGTCAGAGGTCAAATTTGAACCTAGGTCCTCCTAGGTTCTATTCACTGTGCCATCCAGCTGCCCCAATTTGGGAATTTTATAAAAAATTGTAAGTTCCATTGAAATGTACAATGATTTTTCTTTCTATATACATAAAGAACCACTCTTTTGGTTTCACAGTAGTGTTTCTGAGACACCAAACTGTTTGTTATTATGTTATGCATTCATTTCCAAGACTCAGTTGTTTGGGCTTTAAGAGATAGCAGATTGTCTTCATGTTTTTTTTTTTTTTTGCTGCATTTTAATTTTGTTTTGAAGATAATTTGTTTCATTAAAAAAAAGTATGCCCATCTCATTTTTTAAAAATCAATTTATATAGACTCTTTATAAATCTCATATTTTCTGAATTTTACTTTGTAATCTCTTATTTCCATTCTTAATTTATTTCTTTTAGTATGCTTTTAAAATTATCATTTTGCAAATTTGTGGGATTCTTTATTTATCCTTTTGATCTTCTTGTTGAAGTAATATTTCTTTTTTCTTCTTGCATTTTTGTCTTTGTTTTCTTCTCTCATGATACTAAGTTCTAGACACCAATGAGTTTTCAGTGAACTTAACTCTTGTTGGGCTCAAGGAGAATCTTATAATTTTAGAATATCAGAAACCAATAGCTACAATAGTAAGTTAGACAGTTTTTCTTGAAAACATATGTTTTACTTTGAATTGGCCAGAGTTTGCAAAGACTCAAAGTACCAACTTATATGCTAGCATCTGGTCCATGAAACACACAGAGTATATAACAATAATGATTATGGGAGTTTTAGGAGTTTAAGATCCAGACAAGGACTTTATGTCCCTTCCCCCTTCCCTCCCCTCCCCCCCTCCTTCAGGGGTCCTCAAACTATGGCCCACGGGCCAGATGCAACAGCTGAGGACAATTATCCCCCTCATCCAGGGATATGAAGTTTCTTTATTTAAAGGCCCACAAAACAAAGTTTTTGTTTTTACTATAGTCCAGCCCTCCAACAGTCTGAGGGACAGTGAACTGGCCCCCTATTTAAAAAGTTTGAGGACCCCTGCACGGTCTACACACATACACACACACACACAAATACATCAAATAGACAAAGATATTGCAATCTTATGGAAAACTTAATGGTACATTAATATAATTATAATATGTATTATAATTATAATTAATATAATAATATATTACTTAATAGCACATTAATATATTATATAGATAGAATATATTCATGTATCATATCATAGGTCATATACATTTCTCATATTATAGGAGTGAAACAGTACAGAAATTGAATATGTATAGATAACATAATTTGTATATATTATATATATGTATTTGTATATGGATTTTAAATATTTTTGGATAACTAAATATTTTATCTATAGTAGCAAGGCATAACTATTTTAATCCCTCTTTTAATTTAGAAGTGATTTGGGGGGTCTTTTTGCAAAGAAATTATAGGTATGGTTTTTTTACTTAGTGTTTTATTGTTTCATTATTGTTAAATGGTTTTTTGAAGATGATTGATATTTTGGTTATATGCTTAATTATACTGTATCTTTTATTTTTTAAATAAAATTTTAATACCTATTTAGAGGTGTTGTCATATCAAAAGTATTTTTTGTGAACATTAATTGAATAAAATAAAATAAATCTCTTCATCAATATTGAAGCTTTTTTTTTTTGGTTATTTACTTATTTCTCTTTATTCTGATTTTTATAGCATTTTTCTTTTTGAATTCTTTATTTTATCCTTCTTTGTCTTTTGTCTTTTAGCTTTTTGTTCTACTTCTTATGGTTTGAGCCGCTTGAATCTGGGCTTAGACCTCTCCATATTTTTAGCCACTCTTCAGTTGATACTTTTCCCATTGAATAACTGATTGAAAGAATCAGAGAATATAAGATGTTATTTTTTAAAATGAGAATAAAAAGTTTAATGAGGATAAATTTAATTAAAATAAACATTTAATGAGAATAAAAAGATATTTGGTTTAGTTTAGAAAAAGTAACTACCTATAGTTGAAAAAAATATATCTCTTATTGTCATACAGAATATTGTCATCAGATTCTAGGAATCAATTAATAAAACAAACATCTTAATGTCTACTACATGCCAAGAACTCTTAAGTTCTGAAGTTTAAATAAGGAAAAAAAAATGATCTTTACTCTTAAAAAAAAAAACCTTACAATTCAATGGAAGAGGGAATTTTTGTGTAAATGAGGAGGTTGTCCACATCTATAATGTTCTTGATGATTTTCTTGAGGTCTCTGGAGCAGCCTTCCTTTCAGTTGAGTAATCACCATGAGAATAGCCAGGTGTTAAAGTCAAATCCTTTATTATCTCCTTCACAATCTAGTTTCCTTGTCTGGGACTCAGGCTAGCTTTCTAGAGATCCTTTTAGACTAGCCTTGGTCTCAGTGGGGGAAATGGAGGAGGCCAGCCATCACAATGCTATGAGATGAAATGAATGCTGGCTCTTCCTCCCTTCCGAGTCTGTGTGTGGTCCTTCTGAGCCTTTCTCCAAGCCCTTGTGAGTCTGTCTCTGGTTCTGCTCTACACTGTGCTCTACACTGAGTATAAACCCATCATTATATCACTAGGAAACCATTATTTATTTTAAGATTAAATCAATCATACTGAACTTAGAGAACTATTAATCACTATGCTAAACTAGATAATCATTGTCTCATCAATTTCATTGATTTAACACCTTGTAAGAATCCTTGTTTCAGAATTCTGGCCCATAACACACATAATACTATGTTATGACACTATGTTAAATATATTGAGCTCTAATATTATAAAATTATTATAATATTATAAAATTGATCACTGAAAATGATATAACCTAAAAATACATTTAGGAAAAGCAAAGGGAAGGAGACAGAGCCAAGATGGTGGAGAGCAGCATGACTTTCTGTGACCTCTTCTAACCCTCTCTCAAACCAACAGTACATAAGTCTCTAAACTGGCTTTGGAGTCAAAGAACCCACAAATATTTGAAATACAACACGTTTCCAGAAGAAGATGCCTTGGAAGAACCTCAGAACAGGTCTGTTTCAAATGGACAGAGGGACAGTCTGCCAAGCCCAGACTGCAGCACAGGGAGACTGGGGCAAGAAGTTGGGGTTGGAGTCAAAGCTTTGCAGCTTCCATGCACCTGGGAATCTTCTATGAGCCTCTTATGCTACTCTGACCTGGTTTCAAGCAGGTGGTTTGGCAAATTTGCTACAAAAGGCAAATTGTAAACCATTGAGCCTTTAAAGAACTCAGGACCTAGCTATGATTACCCAGCAACCAAAGTCAATCAGCAGAACTGCCCCAGGACAAACTAAAGCAGTTGTCTTTTAAGAGTAGACTCAAGGCTAAAAAAAAATAGTAAAAATCAAAAATAACTCTCACTATAGACAGCTTTAATGGAAAGAGAGAACAGACCTCAAATCCTGAGGTTCCTAAAAGCAAGTTAACTGGAGATGAAGCCCCAAAGGGAGATAAGAGCTGGTCCCCATTTCACAAGGCTTTCTTGGAAAATTCCATATATGATCTTAAAAGAGTTAGAAGAAAAATGGGGAAAGGAAATGAGATCTTTGCAAGAAGGGATGGGAAAAGCATATAACTCCCTACAAAATAGATATGAAAAAGATAGCAATTCATTGAAAAACAAAATTTGTGAAATAGGAAAAAAATTCAATGAACAAAATAATTCAATTGGCCAAACACAAAAGGAGCTAAAAAAGGTAACTGAGGAAAATAATACACTAAAAATTAGAATTGAACAAATGGAAGTAACTCAATAAGACTTCAAGAATCAGTCAAACAAAAAACAAAACAAAAATCAAAAAACAACAACAAAAAAAGAAGAAAATATGAAATACCTCCTAAGAAAAATAACTGGCCTGGAAAATAGATCTAGGAGACAATCTAAGTAATATTGGACTTCCTGAAAGCCAAGATGAAAAAAAAAAAAGAACGTAGACATTATCTTGCAGTAAATCATAAAGGAAAACTGCCCTGACAAAAAGCAAAGTAGATGAAAAATGCATGTTATATAGGCTACCATATTCAGTTGTGTGAATAATTCATAGATCTTGTTCATCAGTACTTGGATGGAGTAGTAGAAAAGACTAAATTAAACCTAGAAAATTATTCAACAGTTACAATGATCCCAAATTTTTCTGTAAAACAAAGATCCATTTTCAATACCTGGATTCTTTTGGAAACATTATATGAATAAAATCATTGGATACCACTATTTTTAAAAGTATAAGATTGGGATTTATACAAAGGACAATGTAGAGGCACATGACAGAGTGCAACATTGTACCAGTAATGAATTTGTGTAAATAGTTATACAAAAGGTATAACAATGCAAATAAATAATTATAAAAATAGAAAAAAAGCTACTAATTTGCTGCTTTGGGGCTTTCATTGTGTTAAGAAAATTTTCAGGAGGACCCAAACAGAGTTTCATAGGATGAAAAATTGGGAATAAGTTATATCTTTCCCATTAGTATTGATGAATGGGAATTACATATTGATGAAATCACAGATTCATTGAAACACTGAAACATTAAAGACATGTTTCCTCATAGTAATTGATAGAAAAAAATACAAAAAATAAGGAAGCAGAAAAAGAGAAAAGTTGGTAGTTTCTACCTCATGTGAAATTAGGTACTGATAATGCCAAGATGGGAAGAGTAGTAGCAGCAAAATACCAGACAGTAGTCCAAAACTTGAAACTAGTTAGTTAAAAAAAATTTGGGTCACAGGGTTGCAGTGGCCTGTGACATCATATTCCTAATAAACAAACAAAAGTGCACAGCACTGAATTATGCTGGAGACTACAGGAGGCTATTAATTTACTTTCCTGGCAAATCCTTTGTAGCATTCATCATAAGGAACCTCTCAGGGAAAATATGAAACGTGTCAATGCAGCCATTCAGTTTTATTCTCCCTTTCACACAGAGGAGTATGGAACAAAAATGAGGCATGGCCCTTTTCATCTCCACCTTTCCCTCCTCCCACCTGTCATTTGCCATTCAAAATACTTTCTCAGAGACTAATGAATAAAGTTCATTTCTTCACTCTTTAAAAAAAAAAGTCTAAAACACTTACTGTATTATATAACAAATTTTATCCAGGCACATATTATCCTAGTAAAAATACATGGTGCTTGAAATCAATACAAATAATTTTTGGACAATTAAAATAAAATCTTCAAGTTTACTAGGGAAATATTTTATGTTTATTCAAAAAAATCATCAACATAATTACTTTAGTAGGTTAAATATTCTACTTTACATCTTTATATAAATTTTCAGTATTGAAAATTCCTCTTTGGGAAATGTCATTTTTCTTAGGAAAAAATTTGATCAATAGAAAAAACTATGTTCTAAGAAATGGAAAATTGATGATTCCATAAATAATTGTAGTGCATATATGCATAGTTACATGTATGCTTTCTGTGCCATTAGGATGATAGCTTCCTGTCATATTTTTGCCTTTCTTTTTATTTCCAGTGAACAGTAACTATTTAATAAATGCTTTCTATGAAATCATGTAGACAGAATTGAACAGAACTAGGGGAGCAATTTATAGATTAACAACAAAATGGTTTAAAAAAACTCCATTGAGAAATGTGAAAGAAACTTGTTCAAAGCAGTGACAAACTATGATTCCAAAAGATAGAAGAATTAATTTTTTTCTCATCTTTGTGATCTCTCAAACATTTCCAAAATAGTAACTTTAAGTGAGAGAGAAAATAATTTCAACTTCCTTCATGGTGAAGGATATCAGGAAACCCAGGAAAATAACAGGAGAGATAACTAATTCCTAACTCTTAAGGTGCTGAGTCGGTACTGTATCCCTAACCACATTTAGAGGCAGGGGCAGGGGCTGGGGGAGGGGGGAGGGAGGGAGAAGCAACTCAGGCTTTCCCAAATGCTTTCCAAAGAATACAAAAGAAGGGATGGGAAAAGCATATAACTCCCTACAAAATAGATATGAAAAAGATAGCAATTCGTTGAAAAACAAAATTTGTGAAATAGGAAAAAAATTCAAGTTTACTAGAAATATTTTATGTTTATTCAAAAAAATCATCAACATAATTACTTTAGCAGGTTAAATATTCTACTTTACAGCTTTATATACATACATATATATATGAAACATGTCAATGCAGCCATTCAGTTTTATTCTCCCTTTCACACAGAGGAGTATGGAACAATATGTGGTGGAATCCTCCCAATATGTGGTGGAATCTATGTGGTACTCCTCTAAGCCTGAGGAAAAATCCTAGCATTTAAATCTCACCAGTCCTCAAGCATCAAGCTTTTCTGGATTAGGTGAAGAAAAATTTGCAATGGATTGGACTAGAATACAGCTTATAAGCTTTGAAAAGTTAGAGATCATTAACTGTGAATGAACTAGATAGAATCTATGCAAGAGTTTGTGCGCAACCAAAAACAAGGCTGATAAAGAGTAATAATCTGGGTGACCTACTTGAATAGGTGAAATGACAGCTCAACATTAAGATGCTGATTCTGTAAGTTGAAATGCAACCTTTCCACAATTTCCTTCACATCAAAAAATGAATTTTGTAAACACAAATGTATAACATTTAAGTTTGAGTCCACTCTTCCTAGGCACCATGGAGGTATGGTAAAAGTATGACTTTGGTTTGTAGGGATGTATTTGTACTTCTTGCCATATTATCTCTCTTTATATCTTTTTGCAAAGGCTAACTGATATCAACTTGTTAACTGATACTGTAACATGTTAAAATTATTAGCAACATATTATTAACATATTAGCAACATGTTAAAATATTGAGGAGATAGTAAATGATATTTATTAAACACTGAAGAGACTGACTGATGGATTGGTAGCACAGGGAAGAGAATGCCAGACCTGGAGTCAGAAAGACATTTGATCTCAGACACTTACTAACTGTGTGACTCGACAATTTATTTAACCCTCTTTTCATCACTTTTCTCATTTATAAAATGAGTAAGAGGAGAAAATGGCAAACTATTGGAGGATTTTTGCCAGGAAAATCCCAGATGGGGTCACAAAAAGTCAGACATATCTGAAATAATTTTAAAAATAACATAATAAAGGCATAATTGGTAATTAATATTGGTGAGAACACAGTAGAACATAAAAGCATTAAAAAGAATAACTTTAAACCCTTAGGATTATTCCTAGAATCCTAAGGAGAAAGATGTACACATTTTCTCTAGAAATGAAGACTTTTTATCTCCAGATCCAGTGTTCCCCTGTGACAAATAACACTCAGAATTTATAAAGACAATACAAATTAGATTTCTTTTTCATATGATAATTTATCAATTAGTAATAATAACTCACATTTGCAGAATGATTTAAGATTTACAAAGTGCTTTACAAATTTCCTCATTTTATTTTCATAGAAACCCTAGGAAGAAAGTATAATTATTCTATTCATTTTATAGATAAGGAATGTATCTAGGGGATCTTCCTTATGCAGCTACTAAGTATCTAAGACTGGCTTTGAAGTCAATACTTCCTTAATCCAGGTCTAGTGTTCTATCCACTGTACCCCTAGTTGAATCTAAAGAATATGATTATGTCCTAGTCTAAGTTTCCTTTTATCCCTTGAAAACATCCTGATTCCTTCTAATGATTTGTATTTGACATAGTTTTGAGTCACTTGTCTTTCCTAGTCACCATCCTCTGCACATATTCTATGTTGCCATGTTTTCCATCGACTTATGGTGTCCAGAACTGAATAAAAGACTCTTGAGTATCATTAGTTCATTAGTACACAGTAGAATTAGTACACAGGAGATCTATTATCTCCCTTGTCTTGGTAGACTCTTAATGCTTCATTTATCACTGACCTACTTCATTTCCTCTATGGTATTCCTGTTTTTAGTGTCTGTTGAATGAAAATATTGAAGAATATTCTTTCTGTACTTATTTGCCATTTGATATCATTATAATTGTGAGAAAAAAATTGGAAGTCATTCTATGAAAATGTTTTTAATTTAAAAAAATTGTGAAGAACACTATTTTAATTTAATTTGACAAACATGAAAACATTGCCAATAGAAATAGTATCATTTTCATTTTAGGTCTTCAGGAAAATTAAGACAATTTTAAACAGAATTTACAAAAAAAAAGTCATGACTTTCACATGGTAGAAGGATTAAGTGACCTACCCAGGGTCATCTAGCTAGTAAGGTTTTGGGACTAGATTTGAACTCAGGAAGATGTATCCTCTTAATTCCAGACCCAGCACTTTTTTCTTTGTCTCAACTAGCTTCCCATCATTGATTGGACTTTTCAAAACAAATTTAAATTATTATTATTTTTTACTCTTTCTACAAATATTCTTGCTGCTGGAAGCTTGGTTTCTGGAAAATTTCACTTGTCAGATTTTCTAAAACTTATCTAAAATGTCATATAGTCAATTGTCATGTCCAATTGTCAAAAAATTCTGGTTTCTGGAGTCTTTTAAAAATCCGCTGACAACCTCGGGAAACTTCCAGTTTTTTTCTCTCCCATTTTCCCTCCAACATTCCCTACCTACTGCCAAAGAGGTATTTGGCAGTCTTACAGATTTCTGTGTTCAGTCCTCTTCTTTTCTCCTTTTATACCATTTCCAATGGTCTCAATAAGTTATACATATTCAATTATATTATCTTAAGCTGATTATTCTCAAGATATACTTATCAAGTCCTAACTTCTCCTATTCTCCAGCATTCCATCCCCGAAAGCCTATTGGACATCTTGAACTAGATGTCTACTAGCCGTCTTAAACTGAGTTTGTCCAAAACCTCACCATTTTCTCCCCAAGCCAACCCCTTCATCTATCTCTCCTATTATGGTGGAAGGCTTCATACAATACAAAGTTTTTGTATTTATCCAGTCACCGTGGTGTGAAATCTTGGTGTTATCCTCTTTTTATAGTGTCCTTCATTCAATGTCTCTTGTATGTCTCCATAACTTCACATCTAAACTATAATAATAATAATAATCAATTGGTTTGTCTATTTGCCACAAGTCTTTTCCTGCTTTAGTCCATTCTCCACTCAGTTGTCAAATTGGTCTTTATAAAGTTCAAGTCTGATCATGCTCCTCTTTCCATTGAATACATTCTAGTGTCTCTTTATGGTCCCCAGTACCACATTTGAAATCTCTCTCATTTGTATTCAGATCTTTTTCATAGCCTACTCTTTTCCCATTTTCTAGTATTTTTACACTTTCTTTTCAGCCCTAACCCAATATGCTTTATAATACAATAAATCTAG